>NC_089219.1:11290776-11546718 GCF_963924675.1 Phocoena phocoena | reverse complement strand
GTTCTGATTGGGTTATATGCTCATTGCTGAACCAGTCACTGGGGGGAGGGCGAGCATGTAGGGAATGGAACAGTACTCTGATTGGCTTAGCCATGTTCCACCCAAACCAGAGGGTCATGGCATCTGGGATATGGGGACCAGTGGGCTGAACTTGCAGGTATGACCAAATACCAATGATGATAGTAATAATGATAATAACAATGATAATGGCAGCCAGCATTTACATAGTGCTTACTCTGGTCTCAGTGGCAAGAAAGAGCGAGGATGTCTGGGAATTAGCCTACATACATACCTGTTAAGGTGTCTTTGGAAACTCTTACATTGGGTGGGAGTTTGGGTTGAAAAATCTGTGGTGTTCAACCCTGGCTGTGTGTTAGAATCGCCTTTTAAAGAATAACTATGGGCCCCACCTCAGACCAATTGAATAAGAACCTCTGGGGGTGGGACCCTCATGTTAGGGTTAAGAAAACCTCTCCAGGTGTTTCTACTGCACCTAGCCTCCAGGACTAAGAACCCCTTGGGTAGCTCAGTGTGTCTTGGGTGAGGCATCTGTGGGTCTAACAACCAGCCAGGTGTTTCCTATGCTTATTATTGCTTGAGGGCCCCTGAATAAGGTCCTGCTTTCCATCACAGCTTGGCACCCTGGGATCAACACAGAAGGCTGCTCCTGGCCAGAGGTGTAAGGCCGGGGTGCATCTGCGGGCCACCTGAGGGCTGAGAGGATGAATATCTCAGGCACTCTGTCACCATTCTGCAGTGCGAACTTGATCCAAGTTCTCTTTTATGAGTCTGTGAATCTTTAAAATTGCCCTACCCCCTGTAGAAGGACCCCAGTTTCATTACCTGATAGGCTCATTTTCCTGTGAAATTAACGGTGTCTTCCTTGGAAGGTTTTAAATGAGATCTTGCCTCCGGTGTTGACTTGAGAATTAGTTCTTCTCTCCTAGGTGCGGACCTCCTTTAACAGAATGGAGCTTCTTTAACAGAATGGCTACCTGGGGGAGAAAAAGTTATTCTGTCCTTATTTACCCAATGACATGACCAGTGACAATTGTACACTGAATTTTCCTGATTGTAATATTCAAGAAAGTTTTATGGGAGCTGGTTATATTCCAAAGATTCCTTGATAGGTGTGTGATTGGGAATAAAATATTATTTTCTTATAGCAACAGTGTTATTAAAATCAAGGTGGGGCTTCCCTGGTGGCACAGTGGTTAATGCAGGGGACATGGGTTCAAGCCCTGGTCTGGGAAGATGCCACATGCCACAGAGCAACTAAGCCCGTGCGCCACAACTACTGAGCCCACGCGCCTAGATCCCGTGCTCCACAACAAGAGAAGCCACTGCAATGAGAAGCCCGTGCACCGCAAGGAAGAGCAGCCCTGGTTCGCTGCAATCAGAGAAAGCCCGCTCGCAGCAATGAAGACCAAACGCAGCCAAAAATAAATAAATAAATAATAAAATTGAAAGAAAAAAGAAAAGAAAACCAAGGTGGTTTTTCAAGCTAGCCCACAAAGATCTATGCAAGTCCTATGAATAACTGTAGAAAGTGCTGGAATGGAACAATAGGAATAACTTTTCATTTATAAAAGTTATCTAACATTTTTGATAGAAAAAAGTACTGATTCAGAGTTAATAGAACGTGTCATAAGAAAACTATTTACATCTCCCTCTTAATACGTATGTTTTGGGCATGTAGTACAATGCGTTTATCTTTTTTGTTTTTCCATGTTCTGTCTTCCGTGTCCATTTTATTTCATGAGGCAGAATAATAGTACAGAAAATGAGTGGTGTGTGACAAACACATTTATCAGTGGCCGTCGTGATAATGACCGTCTTTCACGATCGACACGCATAGGGGAGCCCGCCATCCACAGCCCTACTGTTCACCCTCAGCTGAGCCCGAGGTGGTGATCCCACACAGGTCGTTCCCGCCCACTCCTGGCCGTGCAGAGTAACCCAGCAGCCCTATGTGCTGTGTGGCAGAAACCTTAATTACCGGGGCTCTGCTTCTCAAGGAGAGCCACGAGGACGTTGGGGATGAGCCTGTGAAGGGTGGAGGATACCTCTGGGACAAAGGCACAGAGCTGAGGGAGGGGCCTGGGGCTGCCCCTCACGCCCCCACCCCGCTGTCTCCCTGGGGAGCGCAGTCCAGCTGGGCCACCTAGTTCAGGCCTGTCTGGCCAGGTGTCCTAATCATAACACGCCATCTTTTCTAGCATCCCTGTTGTCGGGGCTGGAAGGGCTGCAATATCCGGATGCTTTCATTTCCGGATGGGAAGCTGAGGCCAGCGAAGGCTGTGGCTTCCATGCCCAGGGTCCCACAGCCAATCAGAGGCGGTGCTGGCCTTGAACTCACATATTCTGACCACCGGTGCAGGGCCCTTTCTACTCTGCTCTGACACCTCTCTCCTCTTTCCTGTATGTTTCTCAAATTCTGGTTAAAGACAGCAGCTGTTCTATCATTCCAAGCACACATATGAAGCACACTGGAGAGCCCCAGGGGGTCAGGGCACCCCTCTTTCTGTCCTTTTCTGGGTCTCAGGTGCCCCTTGAGAGCTCCCATTACTCTTCAGGGAATTTATTTGCTTACATGTCTTCTTCTAGAAGAATGTAAGCTCCTTGAGGGGAGGGACTGTGTCCCATTGGTTTCCTTATTGCCCATGACAAGCTTGGGGTCCCACCCAGAGAAGGCACTTGATAAGTGTTTGATGAATGAACGTGCAAGCGTCACAGCATGATGTTCAGTAAGTCCCCTACGTACGAACGAGTTCCTTTCTGAGAGCACGTTTGTAAGTCCAATTTGTGCATAAGTCCAACAGAGTTAGCCTAGGTACCCAACTAACACGATCGGCCATATAGTACTGCACTCTAATGGGTTTATAATCCTTTTTCACACAATAATACATAAAAAAACAAACAAACAAAAAATAAAGATTTTTTTTTTTTTTTTTTTTGCGGTACGCGGGCCTCTCACTGCTGTGGCCTCTCCCGTTGCGGAGCACAGGCTCCGGACGCGCAGGCTCAGCGACCATGGCTCACGGGCCCAGCCGCTCCGTGGCATGCGGGATCTTCCCGGACCGGGGCACGAACCCGCGTCCCCTGCATCGGCAGGTGCACTCTCAACCACTGCGTCACCAGGGAAGCCCAAGAAAACATTTTTACTCTTACAGTACAGTACCTTGAAAAGCACAGTAGTACAGCACAACAGCTGGCGTCCAGGGGCTGGCATCGAGGGAACAGGCAAGAAGAGTCACTGACCGGAGGAGGGAGAGGAGGTGGGAGATGGTAGAGCTGAAGGATCGTCAGCAACAGGAGATGGTGGGCCAGCTGCACATCCACCTGTGGAGGATGCATGCACGTGACAACGTACACCAGACACATGAACTAACATGTATTTGGACATGCGAACGCACGTTCGCGTCTTCGAAAGTTCGCAACTTGTACGTAGGGGACTTACTGTATTTTCATTCCAGATAGAATTCCAAACTATTCCCCTGCGACACCTGCCCCCTCTCAGCTAGAACCACTCCCCAGTCTGAGCTCTAGTGCGTGGTAGATGGTGAGCTCAGCTGTGACTATTTTATCCCAGGATTTAAAGGCTTTGCTGCTCACCATGTCCTTTACTCGAGGCTCATCCAGTCCCCCAGCAGCCCAGGGAGAGAAGGATACAACTATTCCCTTGACCCTTTCCAGATGTGGCGACTGAGATCGGGTTCTCATCTAGGCCAAGGTCATGCAGGAGGTAAGTGTTGGGACCAACCTTGAAGAAGGTCCGGGTGCTAAATCCCATCCTCTTCCGGCTGCAAGTGAGTCTCCATGGATGGTAGAAAAGTAGCTCCTGGTCAGGGGTGAGTTGTGGATTGCGTATTCCTCTGTGTGCTTATGGGGTTCCGTGAGGTTCCGTTTAGCCACCACTGCTTTGGGAGTTTCTTCTTTAAGTGACGATTGTAGAGCCGTTCACTCTGCCAGGATTAAGAAGAACGAGATCCAAGTTGTAGCTCCAGTCCTGGCTTTCTTTTCTTTTCTTTTTTTTTTTTTAAAATACCTGGCTTTGACCCTTGCAAGCTGTATCAACTTGGGCAAGCCGCGGCTCCTCTCTGAACCTCGATACCCTCACCTGTGATGTGAGCTCATCAGAACTCATGGCCCCGCTGTCCATGAGAAAGGCAGGGCCCCACCAGCCAGCCCCCATGTCCCCGGGCTGGCCTGGTCAAGAAACAAAGCGCTGATCCCAGGCTCCTCTGATCCTTTGGCTGCTGAGGAGTCTTCCTGTCTTGGGCAATTCTGGAAGATTCCTGAAGAATGTGGGTTCTGTGCCTGCAGTGGCTCCCGGACAAGGCCACTTCTCAGGCTGAGGGAGCTCAGAAGCTCAGGGAGCAGCTGGAGACGAGCAGGCACACAGCTGTGCTGAGGACCCGGAAGGAGGCCCGGGGGAAGGAGCATTGGCAGCGCCTTCTCCCTGGCCCGGCTCCTCCCCGACGTCCCCGCATCCCACCTCCTCCCATCACAGCCCTTCCCGAGGAGCCCAGACTGCAGCATCTTGCTATTGCCTTGCCCCAGCTCCTCGGCCTCAGGCTGGAGATGACCCCCACCCCCAGAGGTAGCAATTTCCCAACGGGTCACGAGGGCTCACTCGGACAACTGTGCAAGGAAGAGAAGAAGAATTACAAGAGCTGTAACCGGTAAACCCTAACAACCGCCTGGGGGAGACCCTGCCAAACGCCTACGGGTCCCTTCCCATTTTATCCTCACGACCACCCGGGAAGGGTTACCGCCACCCCCATTTTACAGATGACCAGACTGAGGCTCAGAGAGGTTAGCAGTCCCACAGCCGGTAAGCGGCCGCATGGGCATCTGAACCCAGGCAAGCAGGCAGGCTCACGGGCAGGGTCTTAGTCTCCACGATCGCGCTCTGAGGAGAGGCTCATTCCCCTGGAATCGGACCTACTACTAGACTGGAAGTGGCAATTTGGAGGATGCGGTCCAGTGGCTGCACGTACCCAGCTGGGGCAGGGGGAATGACCTCCTCTGTGCTTACATATCCTTGGGACCCAGCACTGCAAACTGGGCTCCCGGCCACCGTTCGTAAGTGGTTCATGGGGTAAGAGCTGGGGGCAGAAATCAAGAAAAGAATGAAAAGCACTTTCTCCTTTTCTGAAAGGTGGAGTTCAGCTCTGCTGGGTTGTGCCTTTGTGACATTTATCACAAATGTCATCTGGATAAATTGGGAGTTTGGGATTGACATATACACACTACTGTATATAAAATAGATAACTAATAAAGACCTGCTGGATAGCTCAGGGAACTCTACTCAAGACTCTGTACTGCCCTATATGGGAAAAGAATCCAAAAAAGGGTTGATATATGTATATGTATAACTGATTCACTTTGCTATACACCTGAAGCTAACACAACATTATAAACCAACTATACTCCAATAAAAAATGAAAAATAAATTAAAAATTTTGAAAACTTAGGGAAAAAAAAAATCTCTGGTGCCTGTTCCCTCCATGTTGTCAGCTCCGTGAGGGCAGCAGCCAGGGCAGTTTTGGTCGCTTGATGAATGGCCAGTGCCCATCACAGTACCTGGCATGTGGGAAGTGACTGATAACTGTTGGCCAGTCCCTCAGAGTGAGGAGGGTGCCACTTCAACATGAAGCAAAAAGAATACAGCATGGTGTGTGCGTTTTCTCAGGCCGGGGGCTGCGATATTAGCCTGGAGCCCTTGGTCCTGCCCCAGGCTCCGTCGGATGTCCCCGTGTTTCACGTCTGGGGTGTTTGTGTCCTCAGCCTTGTGCTGTGAGGGCTGGTGGCCTCTGTCGGGTGGCCTCTGTCCTGGGCAACAGCTTCCCACAGAGACACCTGCTCATTCGTGGCCAGAACCCCCAGGCTCCATGTGATGCCATTTCTCAAACTCTGCCCTGCCTGGAAAGAAGTGCGCCTGTGCCCCGGGATCGGGGGCAGAGCTGGAAATACATCTTGGCAAGCACGGACTTGCTGTACAATACTGTGGTTTACCTCAAACAAATTCGTGCAACTTTTACATTCTTCTCAATAAAACACATTTGAATGCATAAAAAATCAGATGTATTGATGGATGGGTAAAGGCATAAGAGACAGATAGATATGTGATAGAGAAAGTTTAGTAAAATGTAAATGGTACAGTCTGGGTGGTGAATATACCTATGCTTGCCGTAAAATTCTTTCACTATGTCTGTTTTAAAATGTTTGCAATAATGATGACCTGAATGGCAATGCTTAACTGTATTTCTGTGGTTCAACAGCTTTTCAGGCTCTTCTTCCAAGGATAACGTTGGCATATACTTCAGGGATATTTGGATGAAATGCATAAAACTGTGTGTGACATTTGCATTTTTTATACTAATAATTCAGTTATATTATTCACTGACTTCTACTCAGGGTGAGTTGTAACATGGCATGCTAATGCTTCAGATATGACCGTTCAACAGAAGGAAACAAAACAATGTATTATAGCACATGTGTGGCATTGCTAGAAATAATTATATAACTTTAAAATAATCACATTGAAAAATTTACTGATTATCACTACATATAAAAGATAATACATAATTAATAGCACCATATTAAATAAACACAAACCCCTATATGTATAAAATAAAAAAGTCCTCACATTTGCTTTAATATGTACAGTACCACCTAACCTTTCTGTGCCTCAGTCTCTTCATCTGTAAAATAGTGATACTAAGAATACTTGCTTGTGGGGTTGCTGAGGACTGAATGAACTTTATTGTATTTAAAGAACTTAGAATAGTGCCTGGCACCTCGTAAGCACTATGTAAGATGAGCTATTATTATTATCATTATTAATTTCTGTTACCTATGAAATAGATGTCATTTATCAGTTAGAGGTGCGTGGTCCCCATCCCAGCTTTCATCACAATTTTAAGAGTCACATACACACTTTGGAAAGGAAGCACTGTGTTTCTGTAAATCATTGTTACTTTGGTGTATTAGTTATCTACTGCTGTGTAACAAATTTCCCCCAAACTTGATAGTTCTGGGAAAAAAAACATTCATTATCTCACAGCTTCTAAGGGTCAGGATTCAGGCGTGGCTTAACTGGGGGTCCCTGGCTCAGGGTCACTCACAGGCTTCAGTGAAGGTACCAGCAGGAGCTGCCTCAGCTCAAGACTCCACAAGGCAGGAGCTGCCTCCAGCCTCATCCCCTGGCAGGATCAGGTCCTTGCAGGCTGTTGGTCTGAGAGTGCCCTCAGTTCCTTGCCACATGGGGCTCTCTGTATCTCACCTTCAGCTTGGCGCGTGGCTTCATCGATGAGAGCAACAGAGAGATGGAGAGTGAGTGAGTTCAGTCTTTTATAAACTAATCTCAGGAGTGACACCCATCCTTTTTGCTTGTCCATATTCTTAGAAGCAAGTCATGCTCCAGCGGAGGGAGTTTGACTAGAGCATGAACACCAGGATGTGGAACCATTGGAGCTGCTTTAGGAGCCGCCTGCCGTCCCTGGGGCACCAATTTGAGATCAGGTGCTTTAGAAAGAACACGGGTTTGGAGTCAGGCAGAAACAGTTTGATGCCAGCTTTTCCTCTTTACCTGCGACGTGAAACTTGCACATTTCTCAGCCTCACTGAGCCTTGTCTGTAAAATGGAGGTCGTTTCGCCTACCCCACTGGGGCCGAGCTGAGGATCAAGTGTGATCCGCCTTGATAGGCTGCCTTGACCCGTGTATTAGTTTCCTAGGGCTGCTGTAACAAATGACCAAACGTAGTGGCTTAAACAACCCAAATGCATTATTTTATAGTTCTGTAGGTCAGAAGTCTGACACGGGCCTCACTGGGCTAAAAATTAAGGTGTTGGCAGGACCACGTTCTTTCTGGAGGCTCCAGAAGGACCACATTCTTTCTGGAGACCCCGGAAGAGAATCCAATTCCTTGCCTTTTCTGGCTTCTAGAGGTGCCTGCAATTCCTCGGCATGTGGCCCCTCCCTCCATCTTCAAAGCCAGAAATGGTGGTTGAGGCTTTTTTACACATCACCTCACTCTGACCCTCTTCCCTAGTCACACCTCTCTCTGCTCTCCTCTTCTGCTTCCCTTGTCCTCTTTTAAGGCCCCATGGGATTACAGTGGGCCCACCCAGACCATACTAAAATAGGATAATCTCCCTATTTTAAACACTTTTTTTTTTTTTTTTTTTTAATGCGTTACGCGGGCCTCTCACTGTTGTGGCCTCTCCCGTTGCGGAGGACAGGCTCCGGACGCGCAGGCTCAGCGGCCATGGCTCACGGGCCCAGCCGCTCCGCGGCATGTGGGATCTTCCCAGACCGGGGCACGAACCCGTGTCCCCTGCATCGGCAGGCGGACTCTCAACCACTGCGCCACCAGGGAAGCCCTAATCTCCCTATTTTAAGGTCACCTGATTAGCAATCAATTCCATCAGCAACTGTGATTCCCCTTTGCCACGTAAGGAAACATAGTCACATGTTCTGGGGATTAGGAGGTAGATGTTTGCGGGGCCATAAGTCCACAGGCTGCCCCATTGTCCCTGTGGTGTCCTGGCACCCAGAGGGAAGGGCCCTCCTTGGCACGCCCAGAGGCCAGGACGAAGGTGCATTTTTTCTGTAGGAACGTGAGGAGGAGGCAGGTGCTGGACGAGGTGAAGTTCCTCGGGTGCCCCAGCTGTGTGTCTGACTCCCTCCGGGCTGCCCACACGGTCCTGTGGGGCTGTTTTTATAGCTGCTCCCCAGCTGCCTCACCACAGGTGTCCTGCTCCTGGAGGCCACCCACCTGGGCCCTCTCAGGGGAAGGGAAACTGCTGGCACCTCGTGATGGAGTTGCATTAGCAGAGGAAGGCCTCCTGGTTGGTATCAGCCCCATATCGCAGCTCGACTCCCGCTGGGGGGTCGCCTGGGTGGGAGGGAATCTGGGTGGGTCAACAGGTTCCAAACTTGTCCTGAGGCCGGCTTCCAAATTTTGCCTGTCCCACTGAAGATGTCTTTCTTGCCTTCCGTGGGGGAACAAGGGCCACCCTTTTTGGGCTGCAGGGAGGGGACAGGGATCCCTGTGAAGCTGGTTTGTTGGGCCTGGATTGCTGTGCCATCTGTGCTGCTTTGCTCTTCCTGGGTTGGGCTGGGCTGGGGTGGTGAGGGACGTATCATCTCACCATCTAGTGGAGAGGTGTGGGACGGCAAGCTGTAACCGCCCAAGAACCGTCTACACTGGAGTTATTACCCTAGGGCAGTGGTCCCAAGCTGTGCTACAGAATCATGCAAAGAGGTTTTGAAAAACACATCTGCTTGAGCCCCACTCCACACCTCCTTCATCAGAAAACCTGTAGTTTAGCTTTAGAATGTAGATCCCCAAGCGCTACTTTTAAATTCTAATTTACTAAGTTTGGGATAAGACCTGGGAATCTGAATTCTTACCATGACTTCTCCAGTGACTCTCAAGGGCAGCTTGACTTGAACACCACTGATTTTAGCAGCCCATAAGATAAATGGCCAACTGTGGGATGTGGACTTTTTTTTAAAAAAGCTGATGCTCTATTTGGTCATACTACTAGAAACATAACATCCAGGTTAAGGAAGGATGTAATATAGTGATTGAAAGTATCTGGGTTCAAGAGTCCTACTTTTGCTACTGCTGGTTTTGTGACCTTGGGCCAAGGTCTTGTCTGTCGGGGTTGTTGGGAGAGCTTGAGACAATAAATAACGTGTAGAGCACTTGACACAGGGGCCTGGCCCTCAGCAAATGGGCCCTGTATTAAGAGTCTACTGTTCAGATCCATTGGGAGCTCCGTGTTTGATTTCAGTGACATATTTATGAAGGGGATGTCCAGAAGAGGAGGAGATGGAAGGGAGAGGAGAGGAGACCACGAAGAAGAACCAAGGAGAAGGCTTGAGGGTCTGTAACTGGGAGTCAGAGGTGCAACATGTGTGTGCTGCTTAAGAAACGCCAGGTTGCTGTCATGCAAGGGCTTCAGATGCCGAGTGAGAACTCTGTGTGTGCTCTGGAACACAAGGGGCTCCCAGTGCCACGCCTGTACCCCTCATGGAGTGTGGCCTGATCATGGGGGATACATAGACAAGCATTTGCTGCAGTAGCTCTTCACATAGTTATGGGCACACTCTTCACATATAGGTACGTGTACTTTGTACATACTTGTACACGTGTGTATATGGATGTTGATGTGTTAGAAAAAATAAAGTCAGCATCACGGGGCTGTGGTTTCACAGAAGTAAGTAGCAATGTAGGGCCTGAGCCAAATTTAAAATACATGTATATGAAATGTTATGGACTGAAGGGTTATACCCCCCAAATTCGTATGCTGAAGCCTGATCCCCAATGCTTTGGTATTTGGCAGTGGGGCCTTTGGGAGGTGATTAGGTCACAAGGGTGGAGCCCTCATGAATGGGATTAGTGCCCTTATTTTAAAAAGACCCCAGAGAGCTCCCTGGTCCTCTCCACCTCTTGAGGACACAATGAGAAGACAGCTGTCTGCCACCTGGAAGAGAGCCCTCAACCCTACCATCACCCTGATCTCACACTTCCAGCCTCCAGAACTGTGAGAAATACATTTCTTTTGTTTAGAAGCCCCTAGTCTAGGGTACTAGGTTATAGCAGCCCGAATGGACTAAGACGTGAAATCAGTAATGTAGAGCTGGTTTGTGGGTGTGGCAGACACAGTCAGGGTAGTCTTGGGGAACCCAGCCTCAGAGGAACTTTCTGCTTGGGTTTGGAGATGGACCTCGGTGATGTTGCAGGTTGCTTTCCCATGAACGTAGACTGCACCACACGACTCCACACACCTGAGGGGCTGCCTCTGTGAAAGGGGTGCCATCTTTAGCAAGTCAGCCTGATGCTACTGACCACCTCGACGCTGGAGTTCGCGGGTTAAGTGGCCGCAAAACAACAGCCACGGGTAGTTCCTGAGAATGAAGGTGCTGATGAACTTGGCTGCTTGGCCCCCTGCGTACGCACCTAACAGGCATCTCCCACAGGCTTCTCCCTTTCCTGGATTGTTTGTTTTCCTCACAGCCCCTGCTTTCATGTTCTGTTTCTTTTTTGTCCACTATTTGAGGCCAGAGGTGTTGTTGGGTCTACAGCTCTCCCTCAGACAGTGCCATCTGCCTGGAGTGCCAGGCTCCAGGTGTTCTCGGGCTCAGTGTTCCTGGGGTGACACTGGCTCTGCCCTTGTGGCTCTGGACTGACCTGTGTTGTGAGCTAGAGCTAAGTGGTCCCAGAGAAGACCCTTCTGAACAGAGCGGCATTGAAACCCATCAGGAAATGGAAAGTGGGGCGACATTCCTCGGGGTGTCCAGACAGCGGGTGGCAGTGAGGAGACACAGGGTGGCATCTTTCTCACAAATGCAGTTTGGCCTCTAACTTTGCAATGTCACAAGTTCAAAGGAGGGCATCTCTAGCTAGGAAGTCCAAAAAAAAAAAAAAAGAATTTGAGATTATTTCATCTTTCCATGTTATTCTATGTGATGCAGATAGAGTGCTTGAAATTCAGGGGTAGGTTGTGTGCGTGCATGCATGTGAGCATGTGTGCATATGTATGTGGGATGTAGGGGGTAGGAGAAGGGACAGGAATCGCTTTGGGGTCAAGCCTAGTGGACGGTGAGTAGCTTAACTGGTCTCTTTCAGGGTCAAGAGACTGAAACCCAATTCCAGTCGACTTAAGCAGGGAGTGGGGGGCCTGTGCGGGAGTGTTGTGGACTGAAGTGTGTCCCCCAAATTCATATGTTGAAGTCTTATCCCCCAGTACCTGAAAAGGTGACTGTATTTGGAGATGGGGGTCTTTAAAGGGGTGATTAAGTTAACATGCGGTCATTAGGGTGGACCCTAATCCAATATGACTGGCTCCCTTATAAAAACAGGAGATTAGGACACAGACACACACAGAGGGAAAACCACGGGAGGACACAGGGAGAAGACGGCCATCTACAAGCCAAAGAGAGAGGCCTCAGGGGAAACCAACCCTGCCAACGCTTTGGTCTTGGATTTCTAGACTCTAGAACTGTGAGAAATTAAATTTCTGGTTTTTAAAAAGCCACATTGTTATGCTGACCCTAGCAAACTAATACAGGGAAGGAATGGGAGAGGTGGGAGGGGTTAGGGTATCACTTAACCAACCCGCAGGAAGCAGGGGTGGACCTGGCTGAAGGGACAGCTGGATCCAGGGAATATGGCAATCTGCCCTGCTCCCTCCCGCCTCTTATACGGGGATCTGGTTTGGCCTCATTCTCTCAGGCTTCTCCTTGTGGGAGGGACATGGCAGCCTGTGACTCTGGGGAACATCTCATAGCTCAAGATCTGAAAGGAAAGCAAGAGCTAACCTTCCACTCACGACGTGAAACCATCTAGGTAGAGGTTCTGACTTTCCTACTCAGATCTCAGGGCCAACTCCTGGGGCCACCAGCAGTGGCGGGATGGGGGTGCTGCAGGGTTGGGATTGTTCCAGCCAGGATCACGTGCTCTGTGACCCGAAGTCGGGGGTGGGGGCGATGCGGATGGTGGATGCCACAGGGCAACAGGGCACCGTGATCAGCAGGGCCCCAACCCCAGGAATTACCCGAGATGATCGTGGAACAATCCCCCAAGGCCAGACAGGGAAAGGAAGTGGCCGAGGCCACACAGCCTGTGTCTGTGGCTGAGCCGGGCGCGGGGGTGGGGTGGGGGGGGGTGGGGGGTGCGGGACAGCCGGCCCCTGCTAGGTCTCCAACTCCTAGCGTGTTTGGAAGAGGAATGTGGGCTGGCACATCAGCTGCTGCCAGGCTGCATCACTAACTTGCTTATTTCCTATTTTGTTTGTTTTTTAATAAGATGGGGAGGATAGAGATGTGGTGTGAGATTAGCTATTATAAGTACTCACTCAACCAGACCATTCTGACCCCTAAATTATTACCCTGTTTGAAGTCAAGAGCTCAGGGGCTGCCTTTGCCCTTTAAACCCGTAATTTACAGAGCAATTTTCTGCCAGGTGGAGGGAGTGTTCCAGTAATGCCGCACTTAACAATGGGAAGTCTCTTCAGCCCTGGGAACATCTGGCTTTAGGAACTTTTTACTGTAAACAGCTGGGTGTGGCCAGCCAGCCTCAGGCCAGTGGGTACCAGCCTAGACTCCGTAGAGAGCCAGTCCGCAGGGCTAAGATCCCAGCTCCCATGCCCTAGCTCCACCCACAAGGACTCTGGGAAGCTATGTAACAGCTCCGTGCCTCAGTTTCCCCACCTGTCGGATGAGAAGAACCATGCCAATCCAGAGCAAAACCACGTACAGCTGTGATTCTCAACTGCAGACGGTTTTGCCTCCCCGGGGGACATTTGGCAAAGTCTGGAGAAATGTGGGGCTGTCACGACGGGAGGTGGGGTGCTCTTGGCTTCTGGTGAGTAGAGACGAGGGATGCTGCTAAACATCCTGCGATGCTCAGGACAGCACTCCTCCTCCCCGCAAAGCACCTCCAGGATGTTGGCAGTGCGGAGGTTGAGAAACCCTGCCGTAAAGGACAGGGGCAAGCGTCCGGTCAATGTTGGCTCTTACTAGATCTGACCACTGAATTCTCAGTCCTGTTTCTGGTGCTTCTGTAAGCTGTCAGGCACCTGAACTCAAGTTTCTTTTCCTCTCTGAATATCAGGGGGCTTATCTTCCCTGGGGTCCAGCTGCCCTGCCCTACTGTTAGGGAGAGGAAGCATCTCAGGAAAGAAGAACCACGCCCCTCTCCGTCTCCTGGGCCACATTAAAGGATTCCACACCACATAGTCCCCTGAGAGTCACAGGGCACTCCATTCTCTCTCCAGATGTGAGACTCACTGGGCTGATCCCACCCCTGGTGGGCTTGTGACCTTACCCCACTGAGCCAGTGAGATTCCACGCTGAGACTTTGCTAGAACTCCCGGCTGAGAGCCTCTCTCTTGTGCAGGGGTAGCTAAGCCGGGAGGTTGTGTGTCTCGTGGTAATTTTGCCAACTGCTGGGATCAATCTATCTGGGAATAAACCTGATGTAGAGAGAAGCAACGTCAAGGGACAAAGAAAGATGCAGATCCTGAAAATATCATTTACCACTCTGGATCCAAAGCTAGTTGTCCTACACTATTCTTTCCAGAAGCCAGTAAGTTCCTTTTTGTTTTTAAACCAGTGTTTTGAGTCGGGGTTCGTCACCTGTCACTGGCTAATACAGAAATCCCACCTGTCCTAGAAATTTTTTTCCCAGTTGTATTTTTCTAGGGCCTTGCCTTTTCTCCCCCCCAACCAACTTCGCCAAACCATAAGCTTCTTGAGCGCAGGGCTTGTATAGAAAACT
Source organism: Phocoena phocoena (assembly GCF_963924675.1). Classification (NCBI taxonomy): domain Eukaryota; kingdom Metazoa; phylum Chordata; class Mammalia; order Artiodactyla; family Phocoenidae; genus Phocoena; species Phocoena phocoena. The sequence goes on along the minus strand of NC_089219.1, from coordinate 11,532,417 downwards.
AAATTATCTCAGGGTACTATGTAGCAACAGAACTTTCTGCCATGATGGGAATGCTCTGTATCTGTGTTCTCCGATCCGGCAGCCACCAGCCACAGGCAGCTATGGAGTGCTTGAAATGTGCTGGTGCTGCTGAGAAATGGAATTTTAAATTTTATTTAATTTAAATTAATTATTGTAGTAATTTAAGTTGCCACACATGGCTTGGCTGCCGGATCAAACAGCATAGCTGTGTAGCATCTTGTACTGGTGGTGGTGCTCTGTCGATTTTTATTGATTGATTGATTGATCTGTTCATTTGCTTAATGAACAGGGAGAGAGTGTGGGACGCTGTATTGGTGGATATAGTACGTGGGCAGTCACAGCCCCACGGGTCCCACACGGATAACTGTAACGCAAAGTGGAGAACACAGAATGTTTCGGAGGAGGCCCAGATCAGATTCTCTGGAAGCTCAGGGAGGAAGTTCAGAGAGTAGCTGAAGGTGAGAGCAGACAAGGTTCTCAGGGGGAGTAATCAAATACGAGATCAATGAATCGGTGCAAAAAAAAGGTCTTTTTTCAGTCCCACTTACTGTGCTCCTCCCACAGGACCTTTGCATGTGCTGACCCGCTGTCTACAATCCTCTTCCTTTCTTCTTCACCTGCTGAACTCCCTTCTGCCCAGGCCTCACCTCCTCTTGACTACATGAAATCCCCATAAGATAAGCTCTCTGACGACCAGCTACCTCTGCTCTCAGGACTGGGCACAGTTACAATTTCACACTGCCCAGGAGTATTTGATTCACTTCTCTCTTCCCTGCTGGATGGGAAGCGCTGTGCGGGCAGAGGCTGGGCAGAATTTCATTCACGTCGTATCCTCAGCATTTAGCTCAGCGTCTGCCTGCCTGGAATGTTCTTCCCCCAGATCTTTGCAGGGGAAAGTATGTCTCAGCTGAAAAGTCCTCTAGGACAGCGGGCCCCCTCCCCCCGCTTCATCACGTATACCACTCATCACTTCTGAAATCAGTCACCCCAGTCATGGATGAGCTTCTTGTCTTCCTTTGCTAGGTTATATGAGTTCTATTCCTGTATCCCCAGCATCAAGAACAGGCCCTGGTACCCAAGAGGATTTACTAAATACAGTATGTGTGGTCAGCCTGCTGAAACTGGTCATGCCCAGGCCTGTCTCATAGTGTCTTCTAACTTTTCCAAATCCTCCCTGTTCAATGCACACTTCCCGAGTATTCACCCCTTGCCAGAACTTAGCAATGAGCTAGGGAGTCAGGCTGGGCTCCTGTCCTGGGAGAAGCATACAATCGCCTCATTGGGGTGGGGTTCCATCAGGGCCAGTCGGACACCTGGGTGGAGCCTTCAGACCATCCCTTACCTCCTGTGATTTGGGCTTTGCCAGGAGGGCCCAGCTGTCAGCCATGATCTTGATACTCAGTGTGTGTCTCTGGACTAGCAACACAGCCTGGGAGCTTATTAGAAATGCCAAATCTCAGGCCCCACCCCAAGCCTCCTGACTCAGCATCTGCCTCCCTAAAATACCTGTCCCTCCCAGGTGCGTGGTTTTTTTTTTTAAATAAATTTATTTATTTTTATTTTTGGCTGCTTTGGGTCTCCGTTGCTGTGCGGGCTTTCTCTGGTTGCAGCGAGCGGGGGCTACTCTTCATTGCGGTGCGCAGGCTTCTCATTGCAGTGGCTTCTCTTATCGCGGAGCACGGGCACTAGGGGCATGGGTTTCAGTAGTTGTGGCACGCGGGCTCCGTAGTTGTGGCTTGCGAGCTCTAGAGCACAGGCTCAGTGGTTGTGGTGCACAGGCTTTGTTGCTCCGTGGCATGTGGGATCTTCCCAGGCCAGGGCTCGAACCCATGTCCCCTATACTGGCAGGTAGATTCTTAACCACTGCGCCACCGGGGAAGCCCTCCCAGGTGCATGTTAAAGTTTGAGAAGCACCGAGCTAGGACATCTGTGGTTCTACCACTGCTACGGACTGAATGTCTGTGTCCTCCCCAAATTCTTATTTGAAATATTCTAACCCACCATGTGACGGTATTAGGAGATGGGGCCTTCGGGAGGTGATTAGGTCATGAAGATGGTGTCCTCATGATGGGATTAGTGCCCTTATAAGACATTAGACAGCTTGCTTCCTCTCTCTCTCCCTGCACTCTGGGAGGACACAATGAGAAGGCACCCATCTGTGAATCAGGAAGAGAGCTCTCACCAAGTGAATTAGCTGGCACCTGGATCTTGGACTTCCCAGGCCCTAGAACTGTGAGGAATAAACGTCTGTTGTTTAAGCCCCCATAGTCTCCGGTATTATATTGTAGCAGCCCGAGCTGACTGAGACAACTGCTGAACATCTATTCCGACGATCTGGAAGCAAGTGATATCAAGGGAGGGGTAACTGGTCAGATGTTCCCCTCCTGACAGCGGGGTTCTGGGACAGGAGGCAGCACTCTGACGGGGACAGTAGGCGCCTGACTTTTCCAATAGGACAGAATGAACCAGAACTCCATTTTGAGTGCTGCCACCTAGTAATGTAAGTCCTGTGCTGGAAGGTGGGGGTGAGGGTGGGAACACCAACATTGTAGTGGGGGTGGTGCTCAGCGGGGAGGAGCGAGCCTGGGATCTGGAGGCAGGTGACTGAGCTGGAGTCCTGCCCAGTCGCGTCTTAGCTTAATGGAGCTGGGCAAGCCCCTCAGCCTTAACCTCAGTTTCTCCATCTATGAAATGGGTTAATAATCACCCCTCTCAAAGAGACTGTTGGGAAAACTGAATGAGAACACACAGAGAAAAAGGCCAGCTCATCAATGAAGTGTTGTGGAGTAGTATTTATTGTTACAGTGTTAAAATTCACTCTTGGGAGGACATTCCGGGCCACGATCAGTAACTAAAGGTCAGAAACATCATCTTAGCTCATGGACAACTCGTTTCCTCTGCACCCACAGACTCCCTGGGGCGTCAGGGCTCCGGAAATTCTCATCAGCCAACCGCTGGGAATGATGTTAGTGTCAGGAGATGCTATTTCCCACAAGGTTTCTTTTTCTTGCCACTCCACTGCCAGGAGCCCATTGGAACCTCGAAGGGCAGAGCAGAAGTGATAGTGCCCAGAAAATATGGGTTGTGATGGGAAGGGGGAGAGCTAGGCTTGGAGCACCGAACACGGAAGTCACATCTTGCCAAATCGTCCTGTTCTGCTGGACTCAGCCCTGTCCGGGGACCTAGAGATTGGGGGTCACTGTTCTGAGGCCCCTCCATGCTGGCTGGGCTGTGTGGAGACCCCTTCCCCTCGACTTCATCTGGTCCAGGTTCTCCTGTGGCTTCTCCTCGCCTCCTGCAGCCTGGGCTCCGATGATTGCGACGCTGACACGGACAGATTTCTCGGAGAAAAGCCCTGCTCAGCCAAGGACAAGAGAGCCTTGTCCACAGACAAGAGGTGTCTGGGGTCAGAAAGCTGGGGCCTTCTGATGGCTCTGGTCCCCAGCTTCTGGGAGGAATATGGGGTGTTCTCTGCCCACCCTGGTTCTCCCCAACCTCTGGCAGCAACTACCTCTTTTTAAGGGGCCAGCACCCATGGGTGCAGGCGACAACAGCTCTCACAGAAGCACATTCACATGGTTCCGAGGTCCAGATGCCATGTCACCCTTTAAGGACCAAGACCATGACTCAGGCCGTTTGGACAGGATGTGGCAGGTCACTGTGCTGTGGGTGGCCGCTCTGCCAGCCTTCGTTAACCGCTACTAGAACCTCTCTGCCAAGTCTGCACCCCCTGCCCTTCTTGCCCGCTCTTGAAGCAGAGTTGACATTTAGGATTTTTCCAGCAGACAGAGCTCACCTGATTTAACTCTGTACGGAGGCTGTTCATTTATCAGCTAACCCATCCTCATGTTGCAAAGCATCCAAACGCTTGCTTGGGGGCCAGAGATACAGAGCATCCGGGAGGCGAGAACGTGCTCTTAGGGCATCGTTTGGACCAAAAGGCGCGTCCAAGTTTGCCCACGTTGCCCCAGGCCTGCCGGCCAAGTGCTGCGAACGTTTTGGGCACCGCCATCCCTGCCAGTGACTCCCCCCAACTGTCCGCTTGCCCATCTTGTCCCTAAGTCGGGGAACAATGCATTGGTTTCAAATAATCAGACCTGCACCCAGGCACCTGCCGGTTTGCCATTCCTGCTCACCCTGCGGGAATAATTCCCTTCTGGGTTTGCTCCTTCCCGAGGCAGATCCTGGGGTGCCGGCTCAGCCAGCCTGGATGCTGGCTCGGGAGTGGCCTGTGGCATCAGGTTAGAGGGAGGTTTTAACTCCTCTCTCCGGCTGTGGGCTCTGCAGCCTTCGATCCCGTGTGTGTGGCTGAACGTCATGAAGTTACTGGGTTTGGAACCTCCGCAAAGCTTCACCCCTTGTTCCAGAGCTTCACCCCTTGGGCCCTGGAATCAGAAATGTGTCCCTAGGAGGCCAAACGTTCAGACAAAAGGGGGCATCCACGTGTCCACAACTAGGCATTTGGTTTCCGGTGGTGAGAAAAGCTGTGCTTGTGTTAAGGTTAGGAAACCAAGGTCAGGAAACCAAGGTCTTCGGCCTCGGGGAAGGAGGAATTCTCAAGTTCATCAGGCCTCGGCTGTGCTTTTCCTTGAGGGGAAGTAATTCACTGGGTTGAAGAACGTGCTTTGACAGTTCTTGGAGGCTGACCCTGCTTCTAGTCCTGGAAATTCAAACCTCTTATAGACTGTTGGTGCCAAAGGCTTCAATGGAAGTCGAGCATCGTGGTTCCAACAAATGATTTGCTTTGATAACCTAAGTGTAAGTAGAACTCCAATGCCACGTGCCCTTCCCTAATCATTCCTCAGCATCGAGGTCAATGAACTCAAGCCTGAACACATGGATCAAACTCATTTTCAAGGGTTATGTCCGTGGGATTTTCCTCTTTTGGGGAAGTCAGGTCCTACTGGGGGCTCTAGAGAGTCTGAACATTAAACATTTCTTGCCCTCCTTTTGCACGTTGCTCCAATCAGAACAGTTGGAGAGGACTTCGCTGGTGGTCCAGTGGTTAAGATTCTGCCCTCCCATTGCAGGGGGTGCAGGTTCAATCCCTGGTCGGGGAAGTTCCGCATGCCGTGCGGTGCGGCCCCCAAAACAAACAAACAGAAACAACAACAACAAAAAACAGGTGGAGAGAACCAGTACTATATCAGTACAGTGTCAGTTCTGTGCTGTAAATGGGAAAGCAGACACCCACCCTGGACCCCATAACTTCCCACCTGTCTCCTGAGAGGTTACAAAGTGTTACAGACGTTAGCAAGTGTTAATCCTCACAACATCCCTGGAAGGGAACCAGAAGTATTGTAGATGAAGACATTGAGGCACAGAGAGGTGAGGCCACTGGGAAGAAGCCACACAGCAAAACAGTAGTAGAGTCAAGAAGAGGGCTGGGGATCCTCTGTACCACCTTAGCGACCTGTGAGATTCAGCTCAATTAGGACACTGGCAAGCACACCTGTGTGTCAGGTGACAGACGTCACAACAAGGTTTGCTGGGTTAACGATGACAAGCGTTTCCCTGTTCCCAGTCCCAAACCCACTGTCACACTTGGTACAGTTGTCACGGACCTAACTCAGTCAACCCCGATCCTATCGACACGATATCCTTCATCCTGATGACCAGATATCTGCATTTCCTGGCAACGTCACTGCTCAGCCCCACCCCCGCAGGGATGTCACCTGCCTCCACCCAGGACAGCCACTCCCGGGAGGAGGGAGCAAGTAGCCCTTTAACATGTCCACCCGGATGTGACACACGGCTTTTAGGATGGGAATGACCTTCCCGTTGTGCCTTCTCCCAAGAGAGATTCAGTGACCCAAGTCAGAAGCCAAGTTATTGGTCATGGGGGGCATGGATGCTGGAGCTGAGACCTCCGCCAGGCTGGCCAGAAGGGTCCACGTGGTGACCGGTCAGCCTCCAGCTTTGCTAGCTCCTGGTGCTGTCACTGCCGGGCTCTGCGTGTCTGGCTGGAGTCCCACCTGTTCCTCCTGGGAGGGTGTTTTGGGGAACCCTGTACCTCCTTCCATCCTGGTGGCTCATTTCAAGGCTCCCGGGACCACTTGAACTGCTCAGTGGCTGAGTCTCTCCGAGGTAGAGCCTTGATGACAGAGGTGCTGGGCACCCTGACGGGCCCTCTGGGCCAGTCTCCCTCCAGTGAGCACGGAAGTCCACAGCCTGCTCAAGTCAGGCAGGCTGGTGCCCCCTCGTTCCCCAGGGTTCCCATCCGCAGTCACAGCAGTCTACTGGGATTTCCCGGGACTAGGGGAGCACCCTCAGGCCGAGATCACTATGTACAACAGCGACAGTCCCTGGCTGTCCTTCATCCCCGGGTCTCTCTGTGTTGGGTCTGGTGGAGCATCGGCTCCTTACACGTTGGTGACCTCCAGGCCATTGTAGCCCTCCAGACGGCACTGCTCGGGCCTGCCCTGGGAGTCATCATCTCCGCAATCTTCGTTTTGAAGAGAGCCATAGTCATCGTGGAAATCGGGGTCTTTGCTGCTGAAGCTCCTTCCTATCTTTCCCAGGGGCAGCTGAGAAGAGAGGAATGAGAACAAAGGACAGGAAGAAGAGAAAAAGAGAATTGAATGTTCTTGGATCTGGGAAATGTGGGGTCTCCAATTTCAATTGCTGTGTGACCTTACCTAGCCACTCTGTGTTCCTCCTATTAGTAATACTACTCCACTCCTCAGGGAGACTGAGAGGACTTCTGTGAGTTAACCTTAGGAGAGAGCTTTGTGTTCCCAGCTGGAAGGAACCCGTTTGTTACTGAGGGTGAGGGCAAATATAGTCTTTCTGATTATCTACCGAAGTCTCTCACCTTCCTCTTCAGCAGGAGGAGGGGGGGGTGAGAATGAGTGTGGGCGTGAGGTCTGACTGCATTCCCAGGTCAAGAAGAAGAAATATTCCAGCATTGCCTGGTGTGGCAGAAAGAGTGTGGGTTTTGGAGACTCACAAACTGGGGTTTGGATCCCTGCTCTGCCATTTCCCAGCTGTGTGACCTCGGACAAGTCACCTGTCCCCTCTGAGCCTCAGTTTTCTTAGCTACAAGATGGGTCTAATAATTCCTTTCTCCCAGAGTTGTTGCAAAGAGTAGAAATCCATCTGGGAAGCACACAGCAAGGTGCTGGGAGACAGTAGCTGTCATTATCAGATTCGGTGGCCCCTCAGTAAATAGTTCTCTCTTAGGGTAGTCATGGCAGTGCTTTGTGATTATTTATTGATTTGACCGCCTTTCTTTCTGGACCAGTGTGTTTCTCAACCTTTCTTTCAATACTGCCCCCCCTTAAAAGAAGACTTTTTAGACATTTTTTTCCCTAATCACACTCCCACTATGAAATTTTCATGCCACGGGTATACTGTGCACTGTTTATGTGCCATGTGTATAGCTGTGCTTTATAAATAAAACGAGTAAGGTTTTTTGTGCCCTCCCTGAGCCGAACCAATTTTGACCCCTTCGGGGTGACAGCACCCCCAGTGGGAATGCACAGTCTAGACTGAGAGCATCTTAATGGTGAGGGTGGTCATTTATTCCTGTTTATCTCCCACACTCAGGACGTGCCTGGGATGCACTTAGTACCCAAAACTGTCCGCTGAATAAATGGAAGAATTTTGGATTATCCGCTTCTGTCGTCTGCGTCTATACACCTCCATTTAGGAATCTGTGTCACCCTGAGTCCACATGATCAGACCCAACTACACATGTTCTTATGCACCAGAGGCTCATCCGCTGCTCTTGGTCAGGCCGTTGGAGTTCAAAATCTAAGTCAGTGGCCCTTAGAGTTTAGGGTGTGTTGGAACCCTCTGGGCAGCCTTGCGGCATGCGGGGTTCCCCTTGCCCCCGAGGCCCTTGAGTCAGGAGGCCCCATGTGGGCCCCAGAATCTGTATGTTACGCATCCACCCAGGTGAGTCTGATGCAGGCAGGTGAGACCTGCACTTCGAGATACAGTGACAAAGACCCCACAAGGCTGAGTGTGTCTTAACCATCATGCAGGTCCCTTGAGGGTGGCTTCCAGGGCCTCTCTCCCAGCTGCACCTGTGACCTGGCCCATCGGCCCCCCTCCAGACGACACAAAGACCTTTCTTTCCCAGGCTGGGGGACCCCCAGGTAAACACGTGGAGCGACCTACCCGGCCAGCCTTGTACTTGATCCCACCGCTGTTCTCCTCCTTCCCCGCCCGGGTGATGCTGGAGGCCCTCCCCGGGGGCGTTCCGAATCGCTCAGCCTCCCGGATGCCTGTGGAGCTGAGGAGAGACCCAGTGCAAGTCAGCAGGGCTACGGCAGCCGGGGGTGTGTGCCAGCTACTGCCACCCAGAGACACAGACACTCACTCACTCCAGGAACAGTGACCGCAGCTGCGGTGTACTGAGTATCTCCTACGCGCCACCACCGGGCCAAGCACTTTACAAACACAATCCTCAGAGCACACCTAGAGGCCAGGCTGCCATCTCTCGCTGCCGATGAGGAAAGGGGGCACAGAGAGATCAAGCGACCTGCCCAGGATCACACAGCTTGAAGCGGCACAGCCAAGATCTGAACCCTGGTCTCAGAGACCCCAAAGTCTCTCCTAAGCCCCCACTGTCCTGCAAACCCTGTCAGGAGAGGGGAGACTTGATAGGAGAAGCCCCCCATGTCAGCTCATTAGGTGTGACTGGAGAAACATCAAGAAAGTTTCCCCCACTCTGCATTGGGAATCTGGGTCCGCCACTTGACTTGTTACCCCCATCGCTCCCTTCCTTGTACAAAAGCATCAAAGGCTTCTGTTAGAACTGGACTTGGCAAACTACAGCCTGTGGGCCGAATGCAGCTAGCTGACTGATTTTGTAAATAAAGTTTTATTGGAACCCAGTCCCTTGGTTTGCACGTTGTCTATGGCTGCTTTCTTACTACTTGGACACAGACCACATGGCTCTCCAGCGCTAACATCTTCACTATCTGGCCTTGTATGGAAGAAGTTGGCCAGCCCCTGTGTTAGAATCTTAGTGCTGGTGCGTATGGAGTATGGAGTTGGGGCAAGAAACTGGTTCAGAACCAGGAGTTCCGAACTTCGTCCTCCCACCTGCCTTCCTTCTCTTTTAGATTTTGGGCAAACCAGTGTGTCTCTTGGACTCCCATCTTTCTCTGCCTGCAGGGTTGGCCCCAGCATGGGCAGAGTCTTCTGTACCTTCCCTGTCAACCTCAGCAATCCCAAGACGCTGGTGTCCAGCATCTTCCTTGGAGCTTCAGTGGCACTGAAATCCTGGCTCGACTCTCCACTGGCTGCGTGACCTCGAGCATGTCACTTCATTTCTTGAAAGCTGGGTTTCTCTATCTGCCAGGTGGGGATCGTATTAGAGCCAACTTCACGAAGTGATCGTGAGGGTTAGTTAAAAAGTGCTTTGGAGCTTAGCTGGAATCCAGTAAATGGCTATAATGATAATGAGTCATATTAACAGTAAAAACTTATTACAGAGGAACTGGCTCTGGCTGACGGGCGGTCAGGAGGTGGCTCTACAGGAGCTGTGAGCCTCGGCTCAGGCCACCACGGAGGTGGACTCATGAAGAGAAATGAACCTTCTAATAGCTTTTAAGCGGCCTTAGAGAAGCTCTGCTTCTTTTGGGGCAAGTTCTGCAGAGGAAGTTCAAGGGAGGGGAGGGTGCTGGGCAGGGGACCGCACTGGCTGCTGGGTGGCAGGTGAAGGTGAGTTCTCAGGTCCCCCGGTGCCAGGGCATCCTCATCACAGGGAGGCTCTTGCTCTGCGGTGGGTCAGGAACTGAGGTCTTCGTTGATGACCTCCCTCTCTCCTCCATCTGGGGATGAAATGCCCCGGGTCTAGTGGGGAAGCTGTCCTAAGTGCAGAAGCCATGAAAATCTAAACACATGCAGCCAGCTATGTTTGCCGTCTTGTGGGAAGTGCATGAAACCCCCGAGTCACGGAACATCAGCTGTCTGATGAACTTGGGAGAACTCCAGAGCCCCTTCTTTTGTTTTTCACTGAAAAAGAGATGGAAGTCCAGAGGGGATGTGTGTCTCATCCAAGGATACACAAGACACACAGTGGCAGGGATAGAACTTGAACTTGGTTCTCTAGAAGCAAGATCTAGACCATGTTTTTCCCACCTTGGGGGCCAGAGGAGGAGACAGAATGTGGAGTGGGGTTAATATCAACATTTCTCTTATAAGGTCATTGGCGGATTAAATGAGAGGACACATATAAAATGCTGAGTAGGGGCTGGCATAGCATGAGGAGTTGCTGTGATCCACACAGGGGTTGAGGGGTACAGACCTGGCTTGAGTCCCTGCTCAACCATCCCCTAGCTGTGCCCTCATGTGAGCTGATTCCCTTGCTGGGCCTCGGTTTCCTCATCTGTACAATGGAGCCCAGTACGCAGTTCTGGTCTTAACAAACCATCCCCTGAGCAGAAAGTGCCTGCCTTTGTGGTGTAGACAGAGGAGCCCAGGGCAGCTCCTGCCAGCACTGTGCCAAAGCACCTTCCCTTCTAGCTTTTTCCTCCGTGGCTAAAACCGTACCGTTCCTCCTGCGGATTAAAAGTCACGAGAACGCAAATAGGCCGAGCGCAAGGTTACCGTCTTTGGAGACTTGAAATGGCTAATTGAATATTTCTACTTCCTTTGTCAGACCTTGAGGGAGTGGAATGTTGGAAGGATAAGTTTTAATGAGGGAAGTTTCTGGAAGATAGGGCATCTCTGTTGACTCATTTCCTGAGTCAATGTACAGGGTGTCCTGGGCCCTAAAAAGGCATGCGTGCAGGAAGGAAGGTGGCGGGGTGGGAATCAGCCTCTGTCAGCGGGGCTGGCCTGAGGGCTGAGTCTCACCCAATTAAATGAAGGTTTACGAGGGATGCTTTGGTGGAGCTGAGTGAAGTGGGGGAGGACAGAGTATTAACTGGCCGCCTACTGTGTTCCAGGCATGACGCCAGGTCCTTCCCCTGAGTCAGCTCCTTGAACCCTCCCCGAAGCCCTGGGGAAGAGGAGTGATTGTCTGCATTTCAAGATGAGGGAACTGAGGCTCCAGTTTCTTGCTAAAACCACAGATGATGGAAGAGGAGCCAGAACTCAGCCCCCAAAGGCCCTGCTGTGCGTCCTCCTTACACAGGACCACGACTCCATGGACTACCCCGCCCCAGGGCCTGGTCTCTGGGCTCACAATTCAGTGATCCTTCGGGGGTGGGGTGAGGCAGAATACCATGAAACATCACCTTCTTGTGGGTGCCTGAAAATCTCAATGTGCCCCTTTCCCCACCTGGCTCAGGTGACCTGCCAGGGGGCCCAGGAATACTCCCCCTTGTCTGCTGCCTAGATCTCTCAGACATGGGTAGCCTGCCAGCCAAGGAGGTAGAGCTGTGACAAGGCCTCTTATTCTGTGTGCTCGAGGGTTGAGTCTATTTGAGCTCATAATGGAATTGCTCTTCCCTGCTGAAATGCTAATGAGAACAATGGAGCAAAGTGACAGCAAGGGGAGCCCCATGGAACCGACTCAAGAGGAAACTGCTTCACTGAGACGCTCCAGCATTCCTGGGAGGTCAGGGGACATGAACTGTCAGTTATCGCGGGCGTCTCTGGGTCAGGCTCCACGTTCACTTTGTCTCACTGTTTATACTTCGGGTTGGAGGCTCAAAGGTCCCCTGGGAAGCGCCTAGGGAGATAAGACCACTGCTGGACACAGTTCCCCTGTTGTTCTGGCCACTCTTTCTGCCCTTTAGGGAAGCAGCAGAGCACGATGCTTTGAATCCCAGCTCCTCAGCTTACCAGCTTATGGCCCCAGGCAAGATACGCAGCCTTGCTGTACCTCAGTTTTCTCATCTGTGAAATGGGGCTCACGCACCCACCCGTAGAAGGTGGCAACAACGTGCTAGGTTCTGAGCCTGGCCCGTGGCAGAGCTTAGCAAATGGTTATGGTAGCTTGATAACCCCACCTTATAACTGTGTCTGGAGGGGGAAGGAGGAGGGAAAGGAGGGAGATGCCGGCTGACTCTTGCATCCTTGGAAACAAAAAGGGGCACTTTGGGGCCATGGGTCACGAGGCCACAGGATGGGGAGGAGTATTTACAAGAGAGATGCAATGTTTGCCTGATACTTCCGAGGCCTAAAGGGGACTCTTCTCAGGCCTATCATTCAGAGAGAATCTAAATGAACTACAGGCTGAATCCGCCTTGTGTCTGACCCGCTGTTAGTGACAGGATACACCGTCCTTCAGGCAAGTGCTGGAGATGGTCACACATTTTCATTAAGGCTTTTTTTTTTTTTTGGCTCCTGTGATGCTTTGGAACGGCTTGGCCACTCCCTGCATCCTTTTGGTCCACTGATTTATTTCTCCGGATCTTTAACACACGGTCCTATGACAGAGTTGGTGCTAGACCGGGGTTTACCAGGAGAAGCAAGAAGTCAGTGTGTGTCAAAGCAGACATCACAAGATGACGTCAGAAAATGCCCCGCCTCAGTCCCTTTGGTCGTATGGTTGTCATGGCAATGAGAGGAGGCTGGAGAACATGATGTCATATTGGAACCTATAAACTCTTGGTAAATGTGCCTTTCCTAGAGTTGGGCTGTGTACTGATGTTCCCTGACTTCCTGGTCACGGGCCATTAATACATGGGGACTATAATCTCCCAAGATGCTCTGAGCTGACTGGCCCCCTGTGACTACAGGCATCACATCTACCGGGTGATGTGGGATCACAGATGTGATCAGGGGTCACGTCTCCTGGAGAGTGGAACCAGGTGCTCAAGCTTCCTGGTGTGGTGGAGGGTCACAGGAGTCCCTGCTGGTAGATTCCAGCACTGCCACGAACTCCCATCTAGTCTTGAGCAGGTCACAGCACCTCTCTGAAGCCTGTCACCTTATCCGTAAAAGGAGGCAACGATTCCTTCTCACTCAGCTTCCTTCACAGGGAGGAGGAGAAAATGAAACAAGGGATGTGACAGCACTTTGTTGACGATGACATATGATATCAGTGTGAAGGGCTGCTGTTATGACCATCACTCTGTTTCACCCGGCCTGGGATTCAGTCCCAGGGTTGGCTTCTCAAGTCTCTTTCGATGGTTCGGGATGTTTCCTCAAACTGGAATCTCTCCACCCAATCCAAGCATTCTGGGAGGACTCACCCCAAAAGACCTGCCTTGCCCTTTCTCTTTCTGGAAAGCTGAAATCAGCAACAGAGGAGGAAAAGGAGCGAGAAGGCAGTAGACAGGATGAGATACCTAGACCACTGCAGAGCTGTCCTGGGCAAAGCCTGAAGATCTTGGTTAATATAAACCCATCAGACCTTCCCAAGCATCTCACCACCTGCCTGGGGATCACTGTCTCCCTGGTGTTTGGCTTAGCTGGGGACTCTTGTACCAACAGCAGTGGGCTCTAAAATTCCTTAGAAATTCATGGAGTTTTGTCTTCCTCCAGCTAACTGAAAGTCTGATCCCCTGGCCCATGGCAGGGTCTCAGCAACGGGCCGCGAGGTTCCAAAATCCCACATCCCACGTGGAGACCTTGACTCATAAGCTATGACCAACATGTGGAAAAAAGCAGCATCAAGGGAAAAGGTCCTAACAGGGAGACAGGTCTGGGGTCTGGTACTGGCATTGCCTCTTGGTTCCCTGGCTGAGCAGCCTCAGATTCCTCAGAGGTAAAATGAGGAGCCTGGACTGAGTTCATTTCCTTCTTCCTTGTCCTGACATCAGGAGGACTGCTTTCATCTGGTTCCTGAAGGAGTCTCTGACCTCCCAACGACCTAAGAACCCACGCTATTTGTGCCCCGTTGAAACATCCCTAGTGCTCACCCACTAATCCTAGACAGTCGTCAACATACCTCCCACCTCATGGGGGGGGCGGTCAAGGGTTTAATCAGTCACACAAATGTTATTCACACTGGCTAATGTTTAGCTAGAGCTGCCCCTCCAGGGCTCGGAAGATCTTAAGACTGTTACAGATCACATGGCTCCAGAAGGGAGGTAAAGGAAGGTGGAAAATTCTGAGAAGAAAAGCCTTTTTCCTGCACCTGTTGATTCATGGCTCATGGAATAGGGTTCTTGTCAAAACCACCTCAGCATGCATAAAATGCATGAAAATGTAGATTCCCGGGCTCTGCCAGCAAATTCTGGTCCTGTAGGTCTGAGTTGGGGATGAGGTATCTGCAGTTCCAAGAGCACCGATGACTCTGTTGCAGGGTCTATGAGAACTGCTTGGGTGTCAGCCTGCCAACGGGGGAGGGCAGTCCAGGGCACCTGGACCCTGCGAAAGATGCACAATTTTCTCCCACCTGCATAACGTGGGGTGTGGCTCAGCTGTTCCCTGAGGCCCCATATAGTTTGGGGGTTGAGCACTCAGGCCTGATGCAGAGAGCCTCAGGTTCAAATCTGGCACCTGTTAACAAAATGAGCTGACCTTTAGCTAGACTGACCAAGAGTTAAAAAGCGTGATGACTCAAATTAGTAAAACTAGGAATGAAAGAGGGGATAAATCTACATAAATAAGAGGGATTACAAGGAAATGATTATATGATCAATTGTATGTTAACAGAATAGCTAACTTAGATGAAGTGGACAAATTCTTAGAAAGATTTAAACTATACACACTATTATACATAAAATAGATAACCAACAAGGGCCTACTGTATAGCACAGGGAACTCTACTCAATATTTTATAATAATCTATAAGGGAAAAGAAGCTGAAAAAGAATGAACATATATATATATAGATAGATATAGATATAGATATAGATATAGATATACACACACACATATATATGTGTATATATGTATAGAAATGAATCGCTGTGGTGTACACCTGAAACTAACTCGATATTGTAAATCAACTATACTGCAATGAAAAAATTGTTTTAAAAAGTAAGAACCTAAAAAAAGATATAAACTACTGAAACTGACTCAAGAAGAAACAGAAAATCTAAATAGACCCACAATGAGTAAAGAGTTTGGATTAGTAATAATAATAATAATAACTAATGATAAACTTCCCACAAAGAAAAGCCCAGGACCAAGATGGCTTCACTGGTGAATTCTACCCAATGTTTAAAGAATAATGAACAGCAATCCTTCACAAACTCTTCCCAAAAACAGAAGATGAGGGAAAACTTCCCCACTCATTCTATGAGGCCAATTTTACTCTGATACCAAAACCAGACAAAACTATCACAAGAAAAGAAAACTACAGACCAATATCCCTTGTAAATACTGATGCAAAATTCCTCAACAAAATACTAGCAAACCTAATCCAGCAACATATAAAAAGATCATACACCATGACCAACTGGGATTTATCCTAGGAATGCAAGGTTGGTTCAACATCTGAAAATCAATCACATAATACATCACATTAATAGAATAAAGGACAAATCCGGGCTCTGCCATTTACTAGCCGTTTGACCTTGGCTCCTTCAAACAATTTTCTCCATCTATAAAGGAGGGACAGTGAAACTAATTTCTGAGCATCGTCATGTGGATAGAATTAGTGCCCATGGCATGTGCTCAGTAAATGGTCATCTAACCCTAACCACAATCATTGTTAAAGGAGAGAGTGCATTGGGAGTTCATCCGTTCACGTGTTTATTCTCTGGCCACTTTTCAGATGAGGAGGCTGGGGTAGGTGGGCCGACATGGTCTGCTCACCTAGATGGTAAAAACCACTAAGACGCCCATCCCTGTCTCCAAACCTCCGTCCCCACAGTCAGCCCTGCCTGGAACAGCCATCTCAACCTCTTAGGCCAGTGCGAATCCTCCCCAGCTCAAACCCCACCCTCACATGGCCTTCCTCATACACGCTGGTCACTCTCCCTTCTCTAAATGCCCGTTTTAACCACACACTTTATTCAAAACCTGACTGCTCCTCTATCTCTTTCTACTCTATGACGTTCAGGCCAAAGCACTGCACTTCTCTGAGCCTCAGTTTCTGGATCTGCCAAAGGAGACCGCTGTGTTGCAAAGGAACAGGTGGGATCCAGGAAGGATGGGCCAGGACCATCTGCTTCCAAAAGCTGCGAGCTGCAGCCAGCAGCCCACACTCACTTGGCCGGGTGGAAGATGGCACTCATCTCCTCCGCCAGGTGCCTCCGGAGAATGTGCTTCCCGCTGGGGATGCCCAGGGCCGTGGCCATGGCCTCAGCGTTGAACGTGGGTTCCAGCACCAGCACGGCACCGTGGACACCACTGTTGGTCAGGTTGTCTGCGTACTCCTGAGGGCAAGACACGAGGCCGGTGAGCCACCCTGCTGGCCTGAGGGGGCCCCACCTCCACTGGGGTTATGCCCCCAACAGCAAGGGCTTGACCTCCGGAGACCAGTTCATTTAATACTGAGAGGGAACCCCACCCCACTCTTTTAGGGCCATGAGAGCAGCGACTGGACTATTTTGTCAGTGACATACCCAGACCGAGGCAGGCAGCCCATAAATGCTTGTTGAGGGAGAAGATGGGTGTGGATTCAATCCCACCCTGGCTTCAAAGAGCGAGAATGGCTCAGCATTCCCTCCCGCCCCATGAGATGGGGGTGCTTCTGGGGGGATGGCAGGAGTGGGGAATAGTTCCCTCCTCTTGAGGGACAGGAAGCAGGTTATTCTTGCCAGCCTGGGCGACGATGCCTCAGCCCACGCAAAAATGGAGATTGATTTGCACACACACAGACGTGCATGGGATTTGCCCGAGTCACCCCCAGCCCCGCCATCTCCCCTCACCTTCAGGTCAATATCTCGCACCCACTTGAGCACCCGCTGGTTGGTCCACACCACGGGGTCTATGTTCTGCGTCTCGCAGCGAGCCCGGCGCTCCTGGAGGGCCTGTTGGGGTGGGGAGGGTGGGTCAGCCGGGGGGATGAGGGTCCACGGTGCTGGCAGGGACCTCAGCATGCTGATGTGAGGCTCCTGGCCAGGCCATCCACGGCTGCTCTGGCCACGTCGATCCTTTCATTCTGGAAAATGGGGAGAAGCCCACTTCCGGGGTGAAGGAGCCTGGAGGCAGAGCCGCCTGCATCTGGAGGCTGGGGCTGCCTGGGACCCACGGCGGCTGCCTGGTTGTGCATCCCAGCCCCCTGCTCACCTGACTTGGAGCAGGTGCTCGATGCGTGTTTGTGGAGGGACGTCCCCAGATGAGGTCACCCATTTCCACACTTCACCGTCATGATCGGCCCACTCGTCACCTCCTGTACCAGACTGGGGCTCCTGGGGGCAGGGCCCGTGCCCTCATCACTTCCTGTGCCCAGGGCTCTGCGTTGGGTGTTTGAGAAGGCCATGAAGACCCCTCTTCTGTCCCTCTCCTCCCACCCCTGAATTGCTTGTACTCTGACGGTGCTCTAAGAAAAGTAAGCCCTCTGCACTCAGTCCCACAGACCCCAGCAACCTGGGGCCCCTCCCTCGGGGGACTATCTGGGGAGAGGTGCTGGTAGGCCTTGGAGGAGCTGAAGTAGATGCCCTGGGCTCCCTGGCTTGGCAGCACTCAGAGCAAAGGGGCACTCAGAGTCCAAACTCTATATGCCCCACAGTCCCCCAGCTACCTGTCTGCACTCCCGTTCACCCTCCCACCTCAAACCCAGCAATGGGAACCACACAGGACTCTCAGATCTTCTGCTGTCACAGATCTGTCCTCTGGGCCTTAGTCTATGCTGTTTCCTCTCTGGGCTGCTTTCCCCTCATACCTTCTATTGACTGATCCCTGAAATTCCTCCTTCAGGTCTTACTTTAGGTGTCACTACCTCTGGGAGGGCTTCTCTGATCCCTCTGGAAGCTTCTCCTTGGGGTTTTCAGAAAACCCTGGGCTTCTCTCATTGGGACAACCTTCCACGATGTTGTGAGCACAAGCTTCTTTGTGGTTTCCCCTGATAAGCAGTGAGTCCCTGGAGGATGAGTGTTTCCCCTTTCCCCTGAATTGAGCACAGGGTCTGGCCCATCCCCAACAGGCAATTGTTTAAAGGAGGGAGGGAGAGAGGAAGGGATGGATGGGTGGATGGACGGATGGACAGGTAGAAGGATGGATGGACGGATCGATAGATGGGTGGGCAGGTGGCAGGTGGTTGGATGGACAGACAGTGGATGCGGAGAGGAAAGGAGGGCTGTGCAAGGTGCCCCCCCACCCCGCTTCTCACCTCCCTGCTGAAGTTCACTTGGTACAGCAGCTCGATTCCCAGAAGGATGCTGATCTGGTGGAACTTCTTGGACACATTCAGGTGCTTCTCCAGGTCCCGCTTCATCAGGGAGTTCAGCATCCGCCCATCGACCAGGTGGTTTTGGAAGGCCTGGGAGTACTGGGACAGGCCGATGTCATTCAGCCAGGCCTTGGCCACCCAGTGATGGTCCAGGTCAGCGGCTTTGGACAGGCTGGTGGGGAGAGACACAGCCGGAGAGAGGGGTGGGTGGGGAAAGGTGGCAGAAACAGAGGGACAGGGAGAAATGGGGCAGAGATGAGCAGAGATGGAGGATGAGAAGCCAAACAATGGCGGGGAGGGGACACAGACATAGAAATGAACAGGGATGGAGTGGAGAGACAGAGAGGAAGAAAGGCAGAGGGCAGAGGTGGGGAGAGGTGGATGGAGGGAGAGGAAGAAAGACAAGGGCAGAGGTGGGGAGAGGTGGATGGAGGGGAGAGAGAGGAGACAGGGAGAGACCCAGGGAGAAGGGCACAGAGACATAGGAGAGAGACACAGACACAGAGGAGACAGAGAGAAATAGGGAGAGAGGCAGACAGACACAGAGAGACAGAGACAGAGGGAAAGACAGAAACAGAGAGCAAGCCCCAGAGAACACAAAAGGGATCAGCAGACAGGCAGAGGGAACAAGAAGAGAAGAGACCACGTTCAGACACACTGAGAGTGGAAAGGGACACTGACAGAGCCGCAGGGACGAATGCAGCAGTAAGCAGCACCTCTGGGGACCCCGGCACCCCACCCCCTCACCCAGAGTCACACAGCGGCACGTCTTGGAATCAGAAAGAAACCCCACGTTTTGCTTATTCCAAGTCCTCTCTCCTCACCGCCGTATCTCAGATTTTCTGTATCCCACCCAGAACTTCACCCAGTGCCACGCGCATGCGCACGTAGTAGGCGAACAACGAATACGTCTCAAAAGGGTAAGTGTGGTCCCCTCAGATGTCATTCCCCTGCTCGCCACAGGGTGGCAGTCTCGCAGAATGAATGAGGACGGCGCCTCCCACCTGCGGAGGAACTTTGAGAAACGACCGGAGGTGATGCCGGGTAGGGAGCTGCATTGCTGAAGTGGGAGCCTCGGGGGACCGACCACAAAGGGATCCTGATGCGAAAGAGAAAAAATGGGCTTACGGAGTGACGCCGCCCTCCTCCCCAGGCCTGGGATCTGGACCGGCAGAGGGAGCACCCCTCACCCACTCCCCAGCTGGGGTGGGATGGAGGCTGTGAGTAGAGCACCCTACCGGCCAAGCTGGAGACCTGGGTGGGGTTTTCAAACTCACCTGACTCCGCTTCCTCCTTTCTACTTTCCACCACTCACTCTACGCACCGTCGTCTCCCCCCGGACTTCACCTTCTAACTGGTCTCCCTGCCTCTGGGGCCCCTCCAGGTCCTTCCCTAGGATGGAGATAGCGGATCACGCCCCGCCCCTCCTGTCCTCGATGGCTCCTCGTTTCCTTCCTCCGCTCCAAGGATGTTTATTGAGCAGCTACTTAGCTCTGTGCCGGGTAGATGCGGCCTGACAATGGGCACATCTCCCATCTTCACCCCTTCCCTTCACCACCCCTACACTCTCCCGTCTGGGGCTGACCTCCATTTCCAGGGCTTTGGATCACATCTGTTTTAACAGGGACTTGCAAGTTCACATCTCTCCTCACTCGCCTCTTCTGAGCCCCGGATTCTAACCAGCTGCCCTCTTGACATCTCCTCCTGGCACGGGCATCTCAAATTTAACAGGTTCCAAATGAAATGCCAGTCCTCTCTCCCATCTCCCCATCCTCACTTGCCCCGACTCTCCCCTCCCCCACTCTGTCCATCTATCAATCACTCTGGTCAGTGTGTCCGTCCCCTTGTCTCCTTTTCTGGGGTCAAGCCATGGCCACCTCTGGCATAGATTTCTGCAGCTGTCTCCTGACTGCCCCCACCCCACCCCCTTGCCCCTTCTAATCCGCTTTCCCCGTGGCTGCCAGATGGCAGCTTTTAAATACATCCATCAGATCATGTCACTCTTCTACTTAAAACCCCCTCTTAGAGGAATCTTCAGTGCATATTACTAAGTGAAAGAAGCCAATCTGAAAAGGCTACAGACTGTATGATTTCAACTATATGACATCCTGGAAAAGGCAAAACTACGCGGAGACAGCAAAAAGACCAGTGGTTTCCAGGGTTTGGAGGAGAGGGAGGGGTGAAAAGGTAGAGCACAGAGGATTTTTAGGGTGGTGAAACTATTCAGTATGGTACTGTAATGATGGGTGCACTCCATTATATGTTTGTCCAAATCCACAGAATGTACAGCACCAAGAGTGAACCCTAATGTAAACTATGGACTTTGGGTAACAATGATGTGTCATTGTAGGTTCAACTGAAACAAATATTCCATCTGGAGGGCGATGTTGATAATGGGAGGCAAGGCACCTGTGAGGGCAGGCGGTTTACGGGAAATCTCTGTAGCTTCTCCTCAGTTTTGCTGTGAAACTAAAACTGCTCTAAAAAAATAAAGTCTTTAAAAATGAGGGAGGAAACAGAGACTTTTTTAAACAAGCAAAATTGAAAGAATTCATCATCAGAGGAATGAACTACAAGAAATGTAAAAGGAATTTCTTCGAGAGGAAAGAAAATAATAACCACATGGAAATTTGGACTACACAAAAGAATAAAGAGAACTCCTAAAACTCAACAAAACAAACAACCCGATTCAGAAATGGGCAAAGGACTTGAATAAACATTTCTCCAAAGAAGACATAAGAATGGCTAATAGGCATAGCACAGGGAGATCAGCTGGGTGCTTTGTGACCGCCTGGAGGGGTGGGATAGGGAGGGTGGGATAGGGAGGGTGGGAGGCAGGGAGACGCAAGAGGGAAGAGATATGGGAACATATGTACATGTATAACTGATTCACTTTGTTATAAAGCAGAAACTAACACACCATTGTAAAGCAATTATACCCCAATAAAGATGTTAAAAAAATAAATAAATTAAAAAAAAAAAAGAATGGCTAATAGGCCCATGAAAAGATGCTCAATATCACGAATCGTGAGGGAAATGCAAATCAAAACTGTGATAAAATACCACTCCATGCCCATTAGGATGGCTACTATCAAAAAACCCAGAAAACAAGTGTTGGCAAGGAGGTGGAGAAATTGGAACCCTTGTGCACTGTTGGTGAGGATGTACAATGGTATAGCTGCTGTGGAAAACAGTAGGACTGTTCCTCAGAAGATGAAAAATAGAATGATCGTATCATGCGGCAATTCCACTTCCGAACATATATCCCAAAGTACTGAAATCAGGGTCTTGAAGAGATATTTGTACATCCAGGTTCATTGCAGCAATATTCACAAGCGCTAAAATGTAGAAACAACCCAAGTGTCCATTGATGGAGGAACAGATAAGCAAAAGGGGCTACATACATAAAAGGGAATATTTTTCAGCCTTAAAAAGGAAGGAAATTCTCTCATCTGCTACAACATGGATGAATCTTGAGGACATTATGCTAAGTGAAATAAGCCAGTCACAAAAAGACAAATACTCTGTGATTCCACTTATATGAGGAACTTAGGGTAGTCAGATTCCTAGAGAAAGTAGAATGGTGGTTGCAGGTATCCTGGGGGGAGGGGAGAATGGAGAGTTAGTGTTGATGGGTACAGTTTCAGTTTTACAAGATGAAAAAAGTGATTGGAAGGGGGCTTCCCTGGTGGCGCAGTGGTTGAGAGTCCGCCTGCCGATGCAGCGGACACGGGTTCGTGCCCCGGTCCGGGAGGATCCCACGTGCCGCGGAGCGGCTGGGCCCGTGAGCCATGGCCGCTGAGCCTGCGCGTCCGGAGCCTGTGCTCCGCAACGGGAGAGGCCACAACAGTGAGAGGCCCGCGTAACGCAAAAAAAAGAAAAAGATAAAAGAAAAAAAAGAGTTACTGGGAGGGATGGTGGTGATGGTTGCACGACAATGTGAATATATTTAATGCCACTGAACTGGACACTTAAACATGGTTAAGATGGTAAATTTTGTGTATTTTACCACAATAAAAAATTTTTTTAAAAAGATGATTGGAAATGGTAAATAATCTCGGTAAATATTTTCCTCATTTGCTAATCTCCTTAAAAGATAATGGCCAGTTTAAAAGAAAAATAATAACCATGTATTATGGAGGATATACATATATATATGTATATATAGAGACATAGTACAAAGGAAGGAGGAAAAAGCATGTTACACTACACGCAAAGTTGTATAATATTATTTGAAGATAGTGTTAAGCTTTCTGTGTATTGTAAACTATAGAGCAATAATTAAAAATAACACAAAAAAGTATAGCTCATAAGCCAGGAGTGGGAACACAATAAAAAGCCAGTAAAAGAGGGAAAAAAGAACAGAGCAGATCTGAATAAAATAAAACAAAGAAACTCTCCTGTGGCACCCCTTTGCAGGGACAAAATCTGAAATCGGAAGTCCTTGGGGTGACCTCACAGGTCCGGGCTCCCCCTCCCACTGGGCTTGGGCTGGAAGCACTTCGGGGATGCCCTGAGGGTTTTGCTCCTTGGGTGGGGGTCCCCGCCTCGCCCAGCACCCATTTCCTTCCAGCCCTGCCCAGGTTCTCCCCTCCCCGCCCAGGTGTCAGCTCCCACCTTGCAGAGGCTGCCTCTGACTGTGCTGTCTGAACTTGCCCCCTGACCTGCTGCTCTGCCTCTAGCAATTCCCTTCACAGCACCGATCGCACAGGAACTTAACAAATGAATTATCTGAGCCCAGGGACCGTGGTCTCTAGGCTCTGAGTCAGCCTAGTGCCGAATGCGTAGCAGACATATCATGGGAAGGACTGAGGGCAGAAAGGTGGGCTCCCGGCTTCGCTGCCCTCCTCCCGCCCCTCGGCCACCCAGAACCATTGGGTCTGCCCCCAAGGGCCAGGGCCTCCCGGCCTCCTGGGCTGTTCTCCACCCTACCCTCTTCACCTGCTTAACTCCTGCAAGACTCTGTTGAGATATGGCTCTCCCCAAAGACTTCCAGGACCCCTGTGCTAGGTCAAGACCCTCCTTGTGTCCAGAGCCTCTTCAGAGTCCTCGCATTTGTCACACTGGGTAATTGCTGCTCGTCTGGCCAGCTGTCCACTGGACCATCAGCTCCTGGAGGGCAGGAACGGGTGTGGCGTGTCTACGAATGCCCAGGCTCCCCACCTGGCTCAGACCTAATGCCCAACAGCTTCTGGTTTAGAGTCCAGTGCAAGGAAGACAGGGCAAGGCTGGGCGAAGGGGGCACCGGCTCCAGGCTTCCCAGAGGCTGCCCAGCACCCAGCTCCTGAGCTGGAACCTTCTGGCCCAAGACAAGCTCCCATCTGGGATGAGAAGGTGCCTGGGTGACCCGCTCCAGCCTCGTCACTTCAGATGGACTCTTCCCAGGCCCAGCCGTCGTTGCTCTCTTCCCTGGGAAAGGGGCTGAAGCTCACGGTCTCTGAATCAGAGACCAGAAGACTTCTTTCCCATCTGAAGGAAAGGTCTGCTCAGCGAATCAATGGTGCAACCAGACGTGGGGTGTGGGGTGGGAGGGGGCCCATTTATAATCAGCAGTATCCCTCTGCATGCTGATAATTAATGCACTCCTGCCCTTCCAAATGGTTCTCTTTCCATTAAAGTCGTCCCCATGGGGCCTCAGCTTGGCAACACTTTCCCAGCTGTTGGTGTGAGCCACCGTAAGCGCCGAAGGTGAATAAAACAGAATGATTTTAAAAGTAATTCAAACATTTTATAAAATTTGACACTGCGCCCTCCACAAACTGGGACCAAATTGGATCCTGAAATCCGAGTTTGGGCACAGAATTTCAATGTCATCTGGGTCATTATTCAGCACAGAAAACATGAGGCCACTCTAGCTCCATCAGCCTTAGATGAAAGACCTTGTGCCTCTGTACCTCGGTTTCCTCTTCTGTAAAATGGGGCTACTCCTACTTGCCTCCTGGGCTAAAAGTGATAAGAGAAGGTAAAGTCCTTAGCACAGGGTCTGGGATGCATTGAGTGTTCCAGAAATAATAGTAGCAGGAGCTACATCGTTGATGTGTTGAACACAAAGGCAACTTGGGAGAGTGGAAAGGGGATTGACTTTGAAGTCAGATCTTTTGTAGTGTGACTCTGTGTCTATTATTTCTCTGGCCTCACTTTCTCCACCTTTAAAATGGGGGTAAGAATGTCTATCCTGCCCTGATGTTGTGATGGTCAAATAAAATCATGTCCATAACGTGATGGACAGGATTTTAGAAGTAAGGGGAGCCAGGCCCAGAGAAGGCAATGTCATGCCCAGAGTCACACAGGATGTATTCTCAAAGATGACCTCACTGGGGTTCTTACCCTAGAGTTCACAGCCCCCTCAAAGTTCCACAGGTGGGTCAGAGAGTCCCAGAATGCAAAGTTGTGAAGTTTCGTGTATTCTGGGGCAAGTTTCGGAAGCTCTTATTAGATTCTCAAAGGGGCCATGATCTCGCACGGTTGAAGAGCCACTATCCTGATTTAACCCCTTTTACTTCACAGGTGGAGAAACCAAGTCCCACAGAGGGCAAGGTCACAGGCCAGGATTCCTTAGGGAATGGAGCCGTCCCTGCTCTAGGAGGCCCTGGGTGTCTAATGCTCAGGCCGTGGTTTTGGAAACAGTCCTGCTTATGGCTCTCATAAGTTTTCAAAATCCGTTCACATCTGGCTGCTGAGTTGAATCCATCCCTTTCCAGGCGCTACGAGGTTCTAAAGGGTCTGCTGAATTTGGGGGGAACTTGGGCAGCGATCCCACATTTTTGAGAGGTGAGGTGGACAGCCCCACCCTGTTCAAGTGACCGTGATCATGTTGGGAATGGGAGGGGTTGGGAGACGTTTCTAGCCTGGATGGCCCAGGATGGTGAGCTTTGGGGGATTGGGGGAAGGCACTGGG
Source organism: Phocoena phocoena (assembly GCF_963924675.1). Classification (NCBI taxonomy): domain Eukaryota; kingdom Metazoa; phylum Chordata; class Mammalia; order Artiodactyla; family Phocoenidae; genus Phocoena; species Phocoena phocoena. Next base: position 11,507,362 of record NC_089219.1, on the reverse strand, counting down.
TAGGGGTGGGTGGTGAGTGTGAGGTGCTTGTGGGACCCCCAGGAGGGGAAGCTCAGCTGGGTTGCAAGCCCCTGCCCTGCTCTCCCGTGTCCCCAACTCTCCACCCCTCCACCCCTCCCCCACCCCTCCACCCCTCCCCCACCCCAGCCCTGCCGTCTAGGAGACCTGCAGACAGCGCCCAGCGCCTTCTGGCTTTGCTTGCTGTGAGCTGCTCCCTGAGCTATCTGATCCTATCTCACCTCTATTTCCTGTCACCTCGGAATCACTCTCCGGGACACCCAGGAATTTGCTTTGCCTGCTTCTAAACCAGCCTCTTTCCTACCTCCAGCCCCCTCTTTTTTTTAATCCACAAAGCCGCTTCCGCAAATAATAAATCGCACACACCACCAGGTTTGATTAATTAACTGCACAAAAATGCTGGGGAAACCAGTGAAGGAGATAATTATGCAAAACAGATAGTGTCAGGTTTACCAGCTACTTCTCTCCCCCATCCTGCACTCTGAGGACTTGGGGGAGGGGTTCTTCCCTTTTCCCTGGAGCTGCTTGGTGAAAGAGGGGCTCCCCAATAAGTCCTGCTCACAAAGGTCAGGAGAGAGGCAGGCGGGAGGGGGGTTGGGGGGTAATGAGCAATGGGGGCAGGGCGGCCGCGCTGGGGACACACCTGATGGGCCATCTTCAGCCATTCCCAGGTGCGCTTGCTGATAGACGCCCCCTCCCACCGGGCCCCAAACCAGGCCCATTTCTTCTCTTCCTCCCTGCTTTAGGCTCTTACCTGGAATGGTAAGAGCTGGGCTTTGAGGTGGGAGTAGGCAGAACACACATTTGGGCCAAATTCCCCAGATCCACTGGGGCTGCCCCACCTCCCAGACAGAGGAGTTTTGGGGGGCGTGAAGCCCCCTGACTCCCGCACCGGGGAGATCATAGGGCATTTGCGGCCTCACTGAGTTTGTTCTCCATCTTTCTACGGGGAGGGCCGGCCCAGAGTGGGGCTAGGCTGTGCTCGGGCCCCTGCCCAGTGGCGTCCCGGGCCCTGGCACTCCTCCCGCCTGGCCCAGCTCACAGCGCCCGCTCCACCCCCGAGGAGGCGAGGTCTCGCGTGGGCTCTCTTCCCCGCCCCGGGGCCGAGGCGCCGGCTCACCTCCTGCCCGCCTCGGCGTCGCGGTAGTCCTCAATGGCCAGCCGGAGCTTGCGCCGGTGCAGGGAGCTGCACACACCCAGGCCCAGCTCTAGGTCCTCGTCACTCAGGCTCAGCAACACCTGCGCCGGGCAGGTGGGGACTGAGCGCCAGAAGGGAGGCGTGGGGGCGGGGACCCAAGGCACCCCTCCCCTCAGTGGGCGCGCGGCCCGGGAACGTCTCTGCAGCCACCTCGCCTCCAGCCACTGCTCCATGAGGCCAGGCGGTGGGACGGCTGACCTGGCTGAAAGGGCCCGCTAGTCCTGCCCTGCGTCCCTCCAGCCAGGTAAGGGAAGGTTAGTCCCATTTTAAAGACAGGGAGGCTGAGGCTCAGAAGGGCTGTGTGCCTTGTCGGAGAGACACAGTGGTTTACTGGAGCCTGAACCCAGTTCAGCCAGCTCCTCTAACCCAGAGGATGGGATGGTGGAGGGGGGCGTTCGCACGGGGGTCCGGCAGGTGCCCTACCTTCCCACTCTTGACGTTCTCCGCACAGGCCTTGACGTACATGGGCATGGCCATGACCACCTCCAGCCAGGCCTGGACGGTGCCGGCCTTCCAGTGCGACATGGGCGTGGTCCTGACCAGCTCCACCTGCTGCAGCCGGTCTGTCTGCTCCTCGCCCTCCGACAGGCTGAGGCTCTGTCGCGTGGGGCTGCACTGGCTGTCCGAGTCTGCAACACACAAGCAAAGAGGGCCGGGCTGGGGAGTGGGGTGAGGGGCAGGGCAAGGGCTGCAGGGGGCAGGGACTGGGCAGGCTGCGCCCCCTGAGTCTGGACCCCAGTGGATGCAGGGGGTGGGCAGGGATGTCTTTCCCCCCACGCATTTCTTCTTTTCAGAATCCAAACGGCTTTTGTTTTGTTTTGCTGCCCCTCCCCCAGTCCAAAGTAATCTGTGCCCTCTAAAAGAAAAGAATTTTAAAAACTTAATCCAGAAAAGAATAAAAATAATACAGAAAGTGAAAATCACCCCAAATCCTACGCTACCCAGAGACAGCAGCTACTAGTATTTAGTTAAATGGTCTTTGGGATACACAAATGCCTACGTTTACAAACACAGGTCCCCACGTTTACATGATGTGTTCCGTTTTGTAATATGCTGTTCTCATTTACACGGCGGAGGACACCCTTCCGTCTCGGCAGAGAGGCACAGCATTCCTCAAAGGGATGCTGAGTCTATTTCACCCGCTGCCTGTTGATGGGCCTGGGTTGTCCCTCATTTTCACTATTGTAAACAACGCCAAGGCAGCCATCTTTGGGCAACTGGGTGATTTATATTTTTAGGATAAATGGAGCCCCAGCTCTGTTCCTTAACACACCGAAGCCTGTTTCTGGAGTGGCCCTCAGACAAAAACGTCTCTCCACCAGCATTTTCCAACCCCATTCCTGAATCCGTGGTCAGCTGCATCAACACTTGATAAATATACCAAGTTCAGGTGGTGAAGAGTCAACTGAGAAGGGAAAAGAATCTTTCTCTAAAGCAGGGTTAAATGAAAACCCAAATGGACAAACTCAATACCGTGAGAGATGACAAGTATTAAAGAATAAGCCTGATTTGAAATGACCCTATATTGTATTGTATATTATAAATCATTCTAATATGTAAAAAATGCGTATCCATCAAATCGGCACATAGTAAAACAATGGGCATGGAGAACACAAAAATGTTATAGTTACTGAGTTTGGAAGTATGAGGTTATGTCTCTCTTGCTATAACTCTGGGTATCATCAAAGTTCCATGATAAACATGTATAAGTTTATAATGAAAAAATTGGAAAAATTAAAAAATTAGGAAGCAGTATAAATGGTTATGGATGGGAGTTTGAATGAATGATGCTCCATTCATATGTTGGAATATAAGCAATTAATTTAAAAATCTGTCACAGGAGAATAGGTTTTTTTTTTTGCTGTACGCGGGCCTCTCACTGTTGTGGCCTCTCCCGTTGCGGAGCACAGGCTCCGGACGCGCAGGCTCAGCGGCCATGGCTCACGGGCCCAGCCGCTCCGCGGCATGTGGGATCTTCCTGGACCAGGGCACGAACCCGTGTCCCCTGCATCGGCAGGCGGACCCTCAACCACTGCGCCACCAGGGAAGCCCAGGAGAATAGTTTTGACATGGGAAAATGTTCACAATCTATTGTCAAGTGTAAAAGCACAGTACAAGATAGCACGTACAATGTAATCCCAACCACATTAAAAAAAATATGACTATATATAATGTATAATATAATTATGTGTATTACATATATATGTAATGTATTATATTATACTAGGTGGGTAAATGTTAGAAGTCTTTACCTCTGGAAAGGGGTGATGGGTAATTGTGCATGAATGTGTGTGTGCACTTGTGAGTGTGACAGTGTGTGTGCATGTTTTTCTATTTCCCAAGTTTTCTGCATTGACTATATTATTTTTGAAATTGAAAAAAAAACACAGCCTAGAAATCTTACTTTTTCAAGTCACAAAGCCCCTTCCCCCAGTTCCCTTGCCTCCCTCTGTTGAAACACCTTGGATGACTCTTGGGAACTGGCTATACCAGCTTGGCGGCCACACACTTCTCCTTCATCCCAGGTCTACCGAAACCTTTCTCCCCAATGCTTGGGGGCCTCTAACTGCCCAGCCAAGAGCCCTTTGGGGCCCACAGTCACCCGGCCTGAAAGATGCCACCCCTAGTCCAGCAGGGCACTGGGCAGAGCAATCTAACTCTGGGTGGGCAGAGATGGTGCCTCGTGCCTCAGTTTCCACCCCTGCAAGTTGTCAGGCTGCTCCCGGCCTTCTGCCTCCTTCTCTGGGCTGCCCTGCAGACTCAGTGACAGTGGTGGTGATGGGACCTATCTATACTGGATGGGTAGGGGTGAGAGGTCACTGCAGCATCATTATATTTCCCTTCTCAGGTGGACGGAAGGCGACCCCCGCACCCCCCAGCCCGGAAAACAGCAGATGGCACAGACTACGTGCAGGTCGCCAATCTGAGCACACGTGTTGCCATGGTGCCCCGGAATGCGGAAAGAGCAGCTGCCTCTGCAGCCCTGCCTGGGGGCTCCAAGACCTTGCCTGGTAAGAGAGCTAGCTGCCTGGCTAGGGCACAGACCTCAGCCTAGGGGTCCCCTCCTGCTGGAACCGTGCTCCCAAGGACAGGCTTGGCTGGCAGGGAAGCCTTTCTGATTGGGTCCTACAGGTGTTGACCACTGGCACCCAAACAGGGTGTCCTTCTTTGCTTGGAGAGAGCTGAGAACCTCTGCCTTATTCCTGTAGTGGAGTCCTGTCTCTGTTTCATGATTCTGGGAAGATGAGAGACCATGTGTGGCTCAATCTGGTTACCCCAAATCTCAAGACACAGCCCATGTTGTCCGTTTGGACCAGCCCTGTGGGAAGAGACCAGGCTTTGGAGTTGAATAGACTTTGGCTTTAGGCAAATTCCTTTACCTCTTGAAGCCTCAGTTTTCCCATCTATAAAATGGGAATAATATTCAATAATAATATCTACCGCCTAGGTTAGCATGACTATTGTAAATTCTGAATGTGAAGCCATAGTAGGCACTCAGTCAAGGGTGACTATTATTGGTAATAAAGGGCTTCTCCCCTGGGGCTTGGGCAATTTTTTTGGCTACACCTAGAATTTAGCAGTCGTTGCCTCAGTCCTCCCTGCATTCCTGGGATGAAATGTGATTTGAGTTCAGTTCAGGTGCTTAGGGAGGGAACCCAGTCCCACCTGTTGTCAAGCCCACCTGGGCAGAAGTTCATCGTCCCAGTCAGACTCTGGCCTGGCTGGGAGGGGGCACCTGTGAGGGAAGGGGCGAATTTGTGGATTCTGTGCCAAGGTGGGGGCTAAGGGTGTGTTTGTGGTGCTTGACTATATGTCCCCAGTAAGGGAGATCAAGGGGCATAGGATGGGGAAAGACAGGAGAGAGAGAGAATGAAAGAGAGACTCAAAGGGCAAACCTTCAGGAAGAAATAGTGTTACAGAGACACAAAAACAAGAAGATAAACAGGCTGGAGAGACTGAGTAGAGAGGGAATGACAGATAAGTGGACAAAGAGAAAAAGCAGACTTCCGGGGTGTGTGTGTGTGTACACACTCGTGAGTGTGTGTTTTCCTGAGCTTGGTGTGTCTTTGTGAGTGTGTGCAGGTTATTCTATAGCTAACAGGCCTCGGGCCTGTGCGGGGAGCTGGCTTTTCAGTTCACGTTGTTTATGGAGTCCAGGCTCCAGGAATGCCAGAGGCCAAGCTGGGTTCATATGAGCAAACCACACATTTTGGTTTCTGAGAAAAGACAGCTGCTCACCAGCCCACCTCTTTCACCCCCTCCCCACCCTGACCCCCAGGACTTGAACGCCAAGGAGAAGATGCTGCAGAAGGACGGAGGGTGGGGGGAGTCTTTGCGGCCATAAACCGTTAATTAAAGGCAATTTCCAAAATGTAGGCGTTATGGTGCCAGATTTTATGTCTGGGATTCCATCAGTCCTGGCTTTTATTTCCCCTCTGTCTCAGCCCTGAGAGTGGGAATAATTCATGTTTATGGCCAGAAGCTCAGAGGAGGCTGGGGAGTTAGAGGGGCTGACCGAGCCCCTGGCAGACTCTGAGGCGGTGCCAGCAACAAGCAGCCACTCTGGATCCTTCCGGACACCAGGAGGGCTATGGTGATTCTGGAAGGAGAGGGTCTCACCCTCCCAACCACCCCCGACATGCATGCACTGCAGAACCTCAGCAATTAGTCATTGAGTTCTCCCTCAAACTGGGCCTACAGAGGCAGCTGTGCTAGCCTAGCACAGGGGTTGGCAAACTACAGCCCAAGGGCCAAATCCAGCCCTCTACCTGTTTCCCGAGATAAAATTTTATTGGGACACAGCCATGCTCATTTGTTTAAGGCTAAGGCTTAAACATTGTCTAAGGCTGCTTTCCTGTTACAATAGCAGAGCTGAGTAGTTGTGACAGATTGGTCCCAAAAGCCTAAAATGTTTACTATCTGGCCTGCTATAGAAAATCCTTTACAGAAACCCTGAGGTTCCGAGGTGGCAGTGGACTGTGAGAGACCTTGGTGTGAAGCCCAGCTCTGCTGCCTACCAGCCAGATGATCATGGGGAAGTGTTTTCAGTTTTCTCAGCCTCGCTTTCCCCATCTGTGAAATGGGGTGATATTAAAGCTAATCTCACAGGTCTGTGTGGGGATGAAAGGAGATGATGTATGATGTGGACAGAGTGCTCAACCCGGTGTCTGGCACACAGTGTGTGCTCAGTGATTGAGCGGGACCTCTGTCCTCTGCAGGCTCATGTCCCTCACAGTCTAGACCCACTCTGTCCAGTGTAGTAGTCACAAGCCACATGTGGCCATTGAGCGTTTGCAGTGTGGTTAGTCCCCATTGAGAAGTGTCCACGGTATAAAATACACCCTGGATTTTGAAGACTTTGTACAAAAAAAGATGTAAAATATCTCATTAATAATTTTTATATTGGTCACATATTGAAATGATAATATTTTGGGTATATTGAGTTAAAAAATATACATTACTACGACTCATTTCACCTGTTTCTCTTTACTTCTTAGTGCATCTACCAGAAAATCTAAAACCACATATGTGGCTTGCATTATATTTTACTGGGCAGAGCTAGTCTGGATGGAAGATTTTTGTTTTTTCATTCCATTTTACCCCCTCTGTTTGTTTGGAAGTGAAGCACCCTATCTCTCTGTTTTTGGTTCAGTAGTTCTCTAAGTGTGGTCCCTGGGCCAGTAGCAGCAGCAACACCTGGGAATTTGTTGGAAGTGAAAATTCTAGATGCCCACCCCAGATCTCCTGGCCCCCAGGTGATTCTGATGTATGCTGAAGTTCTAGAACCTTCTTTAATGATTACTCTTTGAGATGTACTATGCATATTTAACTTAAAACCTGGGGTTATCAATATCTTAATGCCCTCTCCTAAATAGTAAGTTATTTAACACATATTACTTCTTTTTTAAAAAATAAAATAAATTTATTTATTATTTTTGGCTGTGTTGGGTCTTCACTGCTGCACGCGGGCTTTCTCTGGTTGTGGTGAGTGGGGGCTACTCTTCGTTGTGGTGCGTGGGCTTCTCGTTGCAGTGGCTTCTCTTGTTGCAGAGCACGGTCTCTAGGCACATGGGCTTCAGTAGTTGTGGCTCGCGGGCTCTAGAGCGCAGGCTCTGTAGTTGTGGCGCACGGGCTTAGTTGCTCTGCGGCATGTGGGATCTTCCCAGACCAGGGATCAAACCCGTGTTCCCTGCATTGGCAGGTGGATTCATAACCACTGCGCCACCAGTGAAGGCCCTAAAACATATCACTTCTGATCGCTCTTCCTGACTTACACTCTATCATGTCCAGTATTTTAATTCCATCCTTTAAAAAAAAAGTCCTACAATTTAGATATTGTCATCATGATTACTTTATACTGGTAATATTTGCTTAAAACAATTTACCTACATGTTTACCAGTTTCTTTGTTCATCATTTCTTCTAGTGTCTCAGACCTCACTTCTAGGATAACTTTTCTTATTCCTGAAGAACATGATTTAAAAGTTCCTTCATAAAGATTATTTTGGTGGTAAGCTTTTATGACTTTTGTTTATCTGAAAAAGGTCTATATGTCATCCTTGTTCTTAAAGAGCTTTGCTGGGTACATAGTTTTAGGCTGACAGTTATTTTTTTCTCTTTGCACTGGAAAACATTGCTCCACTATCTCTCTCTCCTTTTCATTAATGAGAAGTCAGCTCCAGTCTGATAGTTTTTTTGTTAGCTACTCTTCAGAGTTTCTCTTTGGTGTTCAGTTTCATTATGATGTGGCTACAGGTAGCTTTCTTTTTATTTATCCTGATTGATATAAATTGTGCTTCCTGCATCTGTGGGTTCATTTTTGGAATATTCTCAACCATTACCTCTTCTCCATTCTCTGTTTGCTCTCCTTCTGAGGTTAGACTGTCTTCCCTATCTTATAACCTAGTGCTGTCCAATAGAACTTTCTGTGATAATGGACATGTATATAGGCATACCTTTTTATTCATTGCACTTTATTTTATTGTACTTGCAGATACTGATTTTTTTTTTTTTTACAAACTGAAGGTTTGTGGTAACCTTGCATCAAGCAAGTCTATCAGCACCATTTTTCCAATAGCATTTGCTCCCTTCATGTCTCTGTGTCAGATTTTGGCAATTCTCGTAATATTCCAAACATTTTCATTATTACATTTGTTATGGTGACCTGTGATCAGTGATCTTTTATGTTACTATTGCAAAAAGATTACGACTTGATGAAGGCTCAGATGACGGTTAGCATTTGATAGCAATAAAGTCTTTTTAAATTAAGGTATGTACACTGTTTTTTAGACATAATGCTATTGCTTACTTAATAGAGTACAGCACAGTGTAAACATAACATTTATATGCACTGGGAATCCAAAAAATTCATGTGACTTACTTTATTGTGGTATTTACTGTGGTGGTCTGAAACCCGACCCATGACATCTTTGAGGTCTGCCTGCAATATACATTGCAGCTGTTAGCCACATGGCTATGAGCACTTAAAATGTGCTCATAGGGGCTTCCCTGGTGGCGCAGTGGTTGGGAGTCCGCCTGCCGATGCAGGGGACGCGGGTTCGTGCCCCGGTCCGGGAAGATCCCACATGCCGCGGAGCGGCTGGGCCCGTGAGCCACGGCCGCTGAGCCTGCGCGTCCGGAGCCTGTGCTCCGCAACGGGAGAGGCCACAACAGTGAGAGGCCCGCGTACCGCAAAAAAAAAAAAAAAAGAAAAAATGTGCTCATAGGAACTGATTTATAAATTTAATTTAATTTTAATTGATCCAAATATAAGTTACATGGCCATATGTGGCTAGTGGCTATTGTAGTGGGCCAGAAAGCTCTGATTTCTCCTTCATGGTTTTCATCAACTTATCTCTCTGCATTGCAGTCTGGGTAATTTCCTTAGACATATTTTCCATTTAAAAAATTCTCTCTTCAGCTATTTAGTCTGCTGTTTAACCCATCTTTTGTTTTGTTTTGTTTTGTTAACAACTATATATATATATTTTCATTTCTAAAATTTCTATTTGGTTCTTTTTCAAGTTCGTCTGGTCTTTCCAGATAGTCTCTTGTTGTTTGTTCAAGTCTATGATGTCTTACATTTCCTTAAATATCCTTAAATATTTAATCTTACATTTCCTTAAATATTGCATACATATTATGTTGTATTTGGTATTGATCATTACTGTATCTGAGAGGGCTTGGAGGGTCCAAATTTGTTGTTTGTTTCTGCTGATTCTCATGCATGCTGAACTCATATTTGATCTTATTATGGGACTCTCTAGGTTCTAAATAAGAGATGCTTTCCTCCTGAGAGGATGGACATTGCTTCTGCTGGGGTGGGGAGGAGATAGGGAGTGGGGATGATACTTGGGGGCAGGGACCACTCCACCCGCATCAGAGAGGCCCTGGAAGAATGAGAGAGTCGCAGTTTCTGACGCTTCGTTTTGCACACCCCAAGGTTTACTCCCCTGTCACTGGTCCTGATATCAGCATCTGTGTCCAGGACAAACTCCAGCTTTTGCCTTTGGTTATCACTCACTGCTCCTGTCCTGGTATTGGCTCATGGCCTTTTATTTTTGGACGGAAGTGCCTTGGGAATTTCCCTGATTTTTGATGAGGCCAGCGATGTATTGAAAAGTATGCTTTGTTTCAGGTGTAGTGGGAGGTCCTCCAGAGTCTGCCTTCCTCCACACTGCCCTGACTGGACACCCCTCTTGCTGTGTGAACTGTCCATGCAGCACTCTTCACGTTCTGCTGGCACTGCCGTGCATGGGTCTGTCCACCTGCCCTGCCTGAAGGGAACCCCTGAGTCAGTGTTCAAATCTCTCCATCTCTATTACCCAGGCCTGGTTCATGGTGTTGCTTAATACCATTAGTGGTGGTAAAAGCCCAAGTTATGGGAAGGGGATGGACAATACCACTTTGCTTTGCTTTTCATCTGAATCTGCCCAGGGACCTTGTCTGTTCAACACGCTTCACTGGCTCCCTGGATAAAAGCCAAGTTCCTCACATGACAAGGCTCTGTGTGGCCCAGCCCTGCCGACTTTGCCAGCTTCTCCTTGGTCTGTCACCCCTTCCCTGGGCTTCTTGGGACCACTTCCCTGGTGCTCCTGCCTCTCCCACCCACCATCTCCAATCAGCTGTGCCTGCTCCCCTCTCTGCCTGAAAGGTGGTCAGCTGCTGTCTCCTCTGCCGGAACTCCTATGAAGCCTTCAGGGCTCTGTTTAAATGTCGCCTCTTCCGGGGACCCCTTCTCTGGTCACCTGGCATAGGTCAGTCACCCCCTGAAACACACACCCCTCCACAGCCCTCAAACCACACTCACACAAGCTCTCATTCCAGGTACCGAGCCTGCACTTCTCACAGCTGAAGGTAATTAATGATCGTGTAATTGTTTGATGGGCGTCTGGCTTCCCACTAGATCTCAACTCCACGAGGACAGGAGCTGGCCCCGTTCTGCTCTCTGGGTATCCCTGGTACCTAGCAAGGGCCCAGACCAGTGGTGTGCTAGTAAATGTTTAACAACCAGCTCTCGTATTTTTAAAAAGCGCTTTGGGGGAAAAAAAAAAAAGTGTTTGGTTTATAGCATTTGTTTGCCCATCTCTGTGGTGTAAATATGCCCATTGTGGCCAGTTTCAGTTGCCAGCAGGATGCCCCTGGGCATGGGGTTGGAAATTAGTTTGTGAGCCTGTATGAGCTCCAGCCCACTGCTGCCTGGAACAGAAGGGGCTCTGTACGTTTTGGTTAAAGGAAGGTAGGCAGGGGCTTCCCTGGTGGCGCAGTGGTTGAGAGTCCGCCTGCCGATGCAGGGGACACGGGTTCGTGCCCCGGTCCGGGAGGATCCCACATGCCGCGGAGCAGCTGGGCCCGTGAGCCATGGCCGCTGAGCCTGCGCGTCCGGAGCCTGTGCTCCGCAACGGGAGAGGCCACAACAGTGAGAGGCCCGCGTACCGCAAAAAAAAAAAAAAAAAGAAGGTAGGTAGGACGGGAGGTGAGGAGGGAGGGAGCAGGCCTCCCTCTCCAGGCTCACCTCCTGCTGGCCCCACCTCCTTTAGGCCGCCTCAAGATGCTGGTTCCTTGAATGTACACATGGTCTCAGGGCCTATTGACCTTGGCATTACTGAATGACGTTCGGGACCAGACCATTCTTTGTCGTGGGGGCCGTCTGTGTTTAGCAGCATCCCCAGCCTCCACCCACTAGAGGCTGCTCCCAGCTCCCCCATCCTTTCCCCCCGGGCCCCTCTGTCCTCAGACCAGCCCTGCTCCGACAGCCGACTCCCGTCTAAACTCCCTGCCCTCGGACAGTGGCAGGGGAGCCCCTGCCAGCACTTTCAGGCCAAACGCTGAATTCTCATTTTTTAAACACTGCATTATAAGGTGAAAAAATGATGTTTTATGGCCTGATAACGGCCGCTGTGTTGGAGGGAGATGCTTTGCTCCAGCGCCCGGTCACAACTCCCGTGAAATACTAAGTGCAAAGGTCAGGCCCTCTGAGCCTGGGCCACCGGGACCGGACAGCGTGGTCTAAACGGCATCAAGTCACTAACTGTCTAGCTGCGGGGTCAACAGCAGGTCCCCAGGTGGGCTGCCACCAATCCCCAACACCCCGACCCCAGAGCCAAGCAGGCCTTTGGAGGCCCTGAGCTAAAAGCTGATGGCACTCCCACCCAACGTGTCCCTTCAAATACACTAAACCATGTGGTACCCGGAAAAAGCCCACAGAGCTCTGCTCTCATCAGTGATAACTACTTAATGCTTAAAACTCGCCCGCATACTTCCCTTTCCCCTCATTTGAGCCTAAGCTGTGCTCACTGTGTCTGATCCCAGCTCGACAGGTCCCCTGCCCCCAGCCTCAGAGGACACCCTCCTCCAGCCATGCTTCCTGCCAGCCCCTCCTCCCCACCCCCTGAGAATTTTCCAAGGCAGCAGGGAATTGACTTGGTGGAGTCGACAAGGCTCATTTCCCAGGTATGTGCTTGGCAAGTACTTTCTAATTTTACAGACTTCGGAGGAAGACGCTCAGAAGAGGTCCAGGGAAGGCAAACATACTATGATCCAATGACAACTACTGTATGCTTTAAAAAAATGTATCGAAACGTTCCTTTTTCCTCCTCGCTAACCTGTTGTAATGCTGAATAGTGCCCACATTTGGGAAAGTCCTTCTTAGACTCTAACTTGCAGCTGATGTCTCCTCCCTTTTTTTGCTTCCACCAGGAAAGTATTCCAGCCGGCTGCTGGCCTCCCCAGGTATTCCCACAGCTAGTTCTCTTTTTCAACCTGCTTTCCTGGCCAACTTCTCTGTTGGTGGATGGGCCTGAAAGGTGAATTCTGTGAGAAACGAGGGGCCTCTTTAAGGCCACAGGCAGGAGGAGGGTTCTCTCCACATGCCCATGTAGGGACAGTACAAGTTTGTGTCGGTGCAGTTCTTAGAGGCAAAGCTGGAAGCGATGGATAGCTGTGGGGTCTGAGAACCCCTAATGGATCTGCAGTCCCGCCTCTCCTTCCCTTCACCGACCCTCCCAGCTCCCCTGTGGGCCTCAGGACATCTCTGCTCAGCCTGCTTCCATGAGCCACATGGACTGTGGTCATTGTGTTGGCCGTGAGACCCAGTCCGTTTGCTCGCTGGGCCGGGGCACCACAGCTGAGTCAGATCCATGAAGCTCTGGCTTGGGTGTGGCCTTTGGAGGCAGCGCCTCCTTTGGGATCATCCTCATCGAATAATGCACCTGTCTGACCTCCTGCCTCCTCAAAATGCCTCACAGTGCCTCCTGGAAGTTTCCTGCACCAGGGGCGAGCGACTTTATTTCTTGCCCAAAGGGCAATAGGAACAGCAAAGATGTTTAAGGGCGGTATTCGGTTAACTTCCTTCAAAATGAAGAGCACTTTGGTGAGGCTTGTGCTGGGGGCCTTCTTGCAACTCAGATGCTATAGGAAATGTCAGGGAGAAAACTGGTGCTAGCCATGGCTGTTCGTCATGCATCCTGAAACACGATCCCTGGCGGAGTCTGGAGCCAGGGCTGGTGGCCACCATGCTCACTGCGGACTGACACCCCTCTCAAACCCACTGATATGTTTGCCAGAGCCTTGGCACAAGGCAAAACATCCTAGGAAGTTTCCACTCATTTGGAGAAATAAGCCTTTCCCCGCTTTTAGATGACCTCCTTTAATTGTGACACCTCTTCTCTGCCTCCCTCCAGGACTAGATTGTTCTAATGGCTCACGGTTTTATCATCTTCACTCATTATCTGCCTGGAAAGTGGTGTAGTGCAATAGTCTGCTGGACCCCAATTCTTAGCCTTGTTCCGTCGCTGACTACGTCTCCTTGGGCCATTTATGTTGCCCCTTGGGGCCTCAGTTTCCTTATCTGTAAGGGTGAGACAATAACACAACACACACCTCATATGATTTTGGTGAGGACTGTGTTAGAATAATTTATGTCATCTCATCATTTACATCTGCACCCTCAGCCCTTAGTTCTAGGCCTGGCACATAGGAAGTGGTCAGCCAGTGTATGTTGAATGACTTAATGAGTGTGTGTAGAGTGCCTACACACACCTGGCACAGCAGGCCCTCCGTGAAGGTCAGCAAATCATATTGTACTTCTCTCTCCCGGCTTCCATCATTGCCCCCAACCCCCCAGCAGCCAGCCTTTGTCCTCAGTCCTCAGCCTGACCCCCTCTCCATATCCCTGGGTTTCCAGCTTATGGCTTTCTTCACACTTATGACCATGCATCCTGCTGAAATTTCTGGGAGAGCAGAGCGTCACCCCTTTGTCAGGTCCATCAGTACCTTCACCGGAAGTGCTCCCTCGCCCACACCCTCTCCATCTCTGAGTCCCACGGAACCCGGCCAAGTCCACGAGAAATGATTTAGCTGGGCTCTCAGGCTGCAGGCGGTCTGACCCCGAGTCCTGCCGGCCATACGGGCCCCTGGGGGCTCCGGTGCTGATTCCAGGCTTCTGAGGGCAGCTCCCCCACTTCTGCCCTAACACCCCAAGCCCTGGGGACACTGCTCGGGGTCAGAAATGAGTGCGGTCCCCCTGTTGCCTGGCTGTCCAGGGAGGGAAGGGCAGGAGGGCCCTCTGGTGAAGGAGGACATGGTCCAATGAAATGGGCACCTATGGCCTGGGAATCACTGGTCAAGGGGAAGACGAGGACCACCAGGGCTGGACCGGCCCACAGAGAGAGTCCAGAAGGGAGGTAGCGAAGCCGGTGGTCTGGAGACATACTGGGGCCGTGGCATTTTTTTTTCCTAAAGGACACTAAACTTAAAAACAAAAGTAGTGGCCAATATTAAAGAATTGGGGTGTATTATATGACATTCTTGGTTTCTCTTGAAAAACCAGGAGCTTTGGAAGCACTAGAGCCCAGCAAGGCTACTTCCTTTAGACTCAGTGGGAGTGTGCGAGCCCAGTCCAGGGCTGGCTGTGAGGGTGCTCACAGAGGTGGGTCCTCGTCATCGTCACCCACAGCACTCTGCAGCGGGGCCCCGCAGAGCTGATCTGAGACAGCAGAGACCGCGGTCACTCTGCTCGCCCCCGGAGGCCTCCGCATCAGGACAGCACTGCCTGGTGCTTCGCGACGCGTGGGTGTGAACGCACTGCGTCCTCCCCCTCAAGGTGGACACGGGTTCCCAGAGGCCCACGTTATAGATGAGGAAAGTCGAGCTCAGAAACACCATCGGTTGTGTGCACAGGGCACAGCCGGGCCCCAGAGCCTGTGTTTCGTCTCCCTGGCCCCAGCTTCCTGTCTCCTGAATCTCCTGCAGTGCTGGGACAGGCAGCTGCCGCATGCCGGACGCGTCTACCCATTTCTGATTCCATCTTTGCAACAGCCCTGTGAGGTAGGCAGTCTTATTTTCATTTTACAGAGGGGGAAACTGAGGTGCAGAGGGGACTAAGTGACTGGCTTAGGGTCCCTGGCTGAGTGCTGGCTCAAACCCAAAGATCTGGCTCCAAAGCCTGGGTCCTTCCTCGACACCCCTCCCTGATTGCTTGGTTTTGATCAATTCTGCTGGGTTCAGACTCTCACTAAAATGAATGTGTGTTTCTTGCACACACAGGAGGAGACGGAGGGGACCTGGGAATGATTCGCACTCCCGCGCTGCAGTCTCTGACACTCGGTTTGTGGGCAGCCCTCAGGTTCCCTCCGCCTTGCAGAGAGCTCCCTCTCCTGCCGCCACAGCTCTGGTCCCCGCAGTGACCGCTGACAGAGTGGGCCTTCTCCCCTCCCTGGCCCGCGTGCCCCCGACCATGAGCTCCATGCCACCCCCAGAGACATCAGCCTCCTAACAAGGAAGGAAGCTGGCACTGGGCAGGCATGGGGCCAGTTTGGATGTGACTCCAACATTGCTGGCCTGTCCCAGGGAAGGCAATTAGGCAGCTCAGAGCTGGTAGGGGGAACAGGGCGGGTGGGCCAGATGTCCCGGCAGGATGGCATGCCCGTTCCTCTCCACGCCCCAGGACCCTGTGGCAATAGTTTCGGCCGTCTGCGTACACCTGGGACAGCAGCAAAACAAACACCTGGGACTGGCATTTCTCAGCCAATCTGCGGGGGCCCTTCTGCCTCTGCA
The DNA here is from genome assembly GCF_963924675.1 of Phocoena phocoena. Taxonomy (NCBI): domain Eukaryota; kingdom Metazoa; phylum Chordata; class Mammalia; order Artiodactyla; family Phocoenidae; genus Phocoena; species Phocoena phocoena. The sequence continues at coordinate 11,491,591 of NC_089219.1, read as the reverse complement.
GATGCTGTGCACTGACCCAGCTTCTTTCTGAGCGAAGCAGATACGCAGAGAGAGATCCCCACTCCACCCGGCCTTGCGCCAGGCTCACCTCACTTCTTAAGGCCCACAGGAATCCCACGTGAGCCATGGGGACTTTCCATGGCTAAACCATGCCACTTAGAGGTCACCAAAGAATTACTGACTCAGCATCTCCAAGCACAGAATAAAGGGGGCTGCAGGAGCCACCCATCCCTGTAGCCCCACAGAGCACTTCACGGAACCAGACTCAAAGGCATGGTTCCGTGGTCAGTTAAGTTTGGGAAACACGAGGTGGAAAGCAGTGAAATGTTTTTCTTCACTGTAGAACTTGCTAGAGCCTTGAAAAGCTAATGTTCATTTTGGAGATATTATTCATTGTTTCTAGAACTTATTGACCCAGGGATTTTTTTTCTCCCCCAGCTGAGTCTTGTGGCCTGTGCCAGCTCCGGGCACCGGCCTGGGAGTCAGCAGCCTTGGGTTCCAGAACTGGCCACTGATGCCCTACCTGGCTGTGCTGTGAGGGTGGTTGGCGAGAGGCCACCAAGAGCCCTCTCAGCTCTAAGACTCTTGCTCTGTCCGGCCCTCTACCTGGGCTGGCCCTGGCGGCTGGGGTAAGGTTGCTGAACTAACCTGAGCCGTACTTGGCATCTGTACAAAGGGGGCCTGTTCTGCCCATCTCATGGGGCCGGTGAGAGGCCGAAATGGGATCATCGTCGTCACCATCACCATTGCCATCATCATTGTGGCTGACGTTTATTGCTACCTGAGCTGAGCCTTTTATACGTAGTAACTCACTTCAGCTGCTCTGACAACCTTACTGTCCGTGTACAGCTGAAGAAACTGAGGCACAAAATGGTTACCAGGTGGTAAATGTCAGGACTGAGGTTTGAACCCAGAGTTCGCCCAGAATCTACATCTTTTTTTTTTTGATGTGGGCCATTTTTTTAAGTCTTTATTGAATTTGTTACAACATTGCTTCTGTTTTATGTTTTGGTTTTTTGGCCTGGAGGCATGTGGGATCTTAGCTCCCAACCAGGGATCGAACCCGCACCTCCTGCGCTGGAAGGCAAAGTCTTAACCACCGGACTGCTGGGGAAGTCCCTAGAATCTACATCTTAACCTTGACCCTAGTCTGCCTGTGAAAGGGCTTTGTAAAGTGTAAAGGGCTGTGAACTGCGAGTGGCATTGTTCAACGCAGTCTCACTGTGGTTCATCCAGGGGCTGCGCATGGCCTCTTGGGAGGATCTCCGGCCCTCGACTTGCAGGCTTTCAGAAGTTGGGGGGCCCGTGAGTGGCCCCCACTTCCCAGCTCTGCCAGGGTTGAGGAGGGAAGGGGCCTGTACCATCTCTCTCTGATGGGGAGGAGGGGTGAGCAGGGAAGTCTGGGGCTGCCCTCAGCGAGTGACTTTTCCACAAGGCTGGGGCAGGAGGAGGCCTGAGGCAGCCTGTGCCTCCTCTTGTCCTGGAGGGCGCTGGAGGGAGCTTAGACCTAAGCTGTGGATTTCCCACTGCCTTCACGTTGCAGAACTTTTGTCCAAATGAAATTGTATCTGTGAGATACATAAACTGGAGATTTGGGCTGAAGGGCAGTGAGTGTGGTCGGGGAGGTGGCCCAGGACACTGGGACTCTTAAGATTCCACAGGCCACAAGTGGGTAACTATTGCCCTGGCCTGTTTTAGAGGGGACCTGAGGCCCAGAGAGGGAGACTGACTTGCCCATGGTCACACAGCAAGTCCTTGGCCAAGCTGGAAACTTGGAGTCCAGAGCTGGGCTCGGGGCTCCTGACTGCGCTGGGCTGGGGGCGGGTGGGCCTTCCAGAGTGGAGAAGGCCAGGCCTCCTCTGGAACCTGAGGGCAGGGTCTGGGCAGAACACTGCCAGGCCCCTTGGTAGCAGCTCCACCCCAGACCGCTCCACGGAACACGGCTTGAGCTGCCTTGCTCCCAGTTTAGGGCTCATCATCTGGGTCCAGGGGCACCACTGGCCCCAGGCCAAAGCCAGCAGGTCCACCCAATGCTTGTCAGAAGCCTCTGTCAGCCACAGGTCAGGTAACGTCTGAGACGGTGGGTGTCAGGCTTAGGACTCGGAATTCAGCCAGGTTTGACTTCTGCCCCCACCACTTCCTGGCTGTGTGCCTCTAGGAAAACCTGGGACCCTCTCTGTGACTCTAATAGGGGTACTGCTGGGGGCTTCTGAGGCTACTCGGGAGGCAGCAGGTACTCACACCTGCCAGTCCCCTTGGCTCTCTGCTTTGGGGGCAGCCTGGGGTCTTACCTGGGTGTGGTTCCTCCCTCACTGGGGCACCATGGAGAAGCCTCACCTACCTTGTGAAGGCCCCCTGGAGAAGCTTCCTCATGGCAAGTCTATGCTAAAGCCCATGGGTAGGATGCTGCCCTCGGCCATTGCCCCATGTGACCTCCTGCAACCGAGTCCACAGTGGGGAGCTGGTCACAGATCCCAGGGCCTCACCCTGGACCTTCTAATTCAGTAGGTGTGGGTGGGGCCTGGGAATCTATATCCTTAAAACTCAAGGCTTGACAACTACTGATCTATGTATGGTTCTCAAACCTTCTCTCATTCTCTTCCTCTCTGCTCACTTTTTTTCTATCATGGGATCCTTCCAATGGACTCTTGAATGTAGGTCCAGTGTGTAACAGATAAGAGCAGAGCTTCTGGTAGAAGGTGGGGCTGGAGGCCTGCCACCTCTTGAGGGACCTCTGAGGAACCCCCATGGAAGACAGTTTGCAAACCCCTGCATATTCCAATTTCTTCCTCTGTTGGGTGGAGAAACTGAGCCCCAAAGAGCTAGTCTGTACAGGACTTGGCTAGTGAGGCTTTCTCAAGTTCTCTGAAGCTTCTTGTTGGTCAGTTGTCCCTGGGGGAGAAGTTGGGGGCCAGTGGCTGATCAGAGGCTACATAGCACAGTTACTGAGAACATGGACTCTGGAGCCAGAGTGCTGGAGTTGAATCCGGGTTCTGCCTCTTCCTAGCTGTGTGACTTTGGGCAAGAACTTCACCTCTCGGTGCCTTGGTTTGTTCATCTGTAAAATGGGGACAATAACAGTATTTATCTTGGAGGGTTGTTGGAAGGATTATATGAGTGGGTATCTGCAAAGGGCTCGATGCACTCCTCCCTGCCAGACCAGGCCGGCCTTGGGCTCTGACACACGTCTCCTTATAAACATGCCACCCTGGGGGGACCCTTGGGGCTTCTGCCTCAAGAACCCAGCCTTGGGCAGCCTAATTGCTTCCCATGGTTTAAATTTCTCTGTGCTAGCCACATCAGAGTATGTTTCTATTTGAACTCAAGAAAGAATGTTTTCAGAGCTGGTGGATTCTAGGGGTGAACATGTCAAACCCTCCCTGTTCCAAGGCAGAGAAGTCAGAATTCTCTCACAAAGCAGCAGTGGAAGGGAATCTGGACTCCAAGGGCTGTGCACACAGCTGGAGGAATGTCAGGTTCAGGCAGCCGGATGCCCTGATTTCAGCCCCAGGGATAAGTTTTGATCAAGTCACCCTCGGGCTCAAGATGTATGTCAAGCTGTTTCCACACTTTTTTCCTACCTCTGGTTGAACTTAAATCCACTCAAATCCTGGAGAACACAAGCCTTGGGGCCAGTGCTTTCCAGGCTCCAAAACACATTCAGCTGGCATTTCTGAGCCCACAAGGAGGAAAGGGCTGTTACACCCACTTCATAGATGAGAACACTGAGGCTCACGGGTTAAACGACTTGCTTGAAATCAGATGCTGGGCCAGAGCTGGAATGATTACCCAGGCCTGTCCTGGTGCCACTGGTGGGTTGCAAGGGTCCTCCGGATGGAGCAAGGTATGCAATTTGAGATTCTCTTATTTGGGTGCAATTAACTGCTACTGGTAACCTATTAAGAAAGCAATCAAAGATTTCCAAAACCTGAAACTCAGAAATGCAAACGAGCAGTCAGCCATTGTTTTCCGGGGACTTTGCTTCAGAAGCATGGCTGCTGCACCTGGTCAGACAACGTCACAAGACTTCCCTGGGGATGTGCTAGGGAATAGGATTCCTGCCATTTCCAGGAAGGAAAGGTCAAGGTTTTCAATTGCTACTATTTTTGCTTCTTAAAGATCAATCCTCTTGGTATAATTTTCTTGAGGATTCAGTTTGTTGGGGATGCAGAGTGCAGGGCTGCATATTTGCAGATTATTCAGTAACTGGGCTTTAAGACACCATGCAGTTGTGGTTCAGGTATGCATTCTCCATACCCTAGCTGCCATCAGGATGTATACCCTCCATCTGCTTATATGGTGACACTTCATTATGACTTAGATATTTAAACAACTTCTAACATACAGTCAAGGTCAAACCTCTAAGTTATTTTTAAGTTTATAGGGCATTCTTTTATATATAAACTTATGAATCTATCCTTTTATAAGATAAAGTTAATTATATGTATTCCCGCTTGATTCTTTATCAGTACCAGGTTTGTAGTGGGAAAACGGGAACAAGTGGGAGGTAGGGGAGTGTGGCACGTTCTGCCCCACCTGGTGGGGTTTGAGTTGAAAAAAAAGAGTCATTTGTTCAGAGCAGATGGGCTGGGGTAGGATGTTTGGGAGGAAATGCAGGGTTTTGGTGAGAGGGCCAGTTGACATTATTTATTTTTAAAAGTTTTTAATTAAAATTTTTTTTTTCTTTTTTCTTTATTTTGGCCATGCCAGGCGGCTTGGGGGATCTTAGTTCCCTGACCAGGGGTCGAACCCGGGGCCCTGGCAATGGAAGTGTGGAGTCCTAATCACTGGAACGCGAGAGAATTCCGAGATACTTTCAAACTCATATTGTCACAGGCCTGATGACCCCATCTGATGCAGCCCCACTACACCTGGATTCCCTGGGAGCCCAGGTTGAGTGACGCACATAGCAGCAGCCACATAACCTTGGGGGACAGGGGTGGGGCAGCTCCTGGGACCCCTGGGCCATCCTGAGGGGACCCCCCCCACCTCAGGAAGTGGCAGCTCTGGTACGGCGAGGGGTTCCATAGCAGGGCAGATTGGAGGCATCCCCTGCCCAAGATGGAGAGCTTATGCTAGACCACAGCTCGTTTCTGCTCTGCCCTCCCTGCCAGCCCCTCTCTGGGAGTGGGTTTTCTGGGCTGGAGGTAAAAGGCTAACAGAGATAGACTAGGTCACAAAAGCAAGGAAGTGCTAGGCTGTGCCAGAGGCTACTGGTGGGTGAGGGTGGGGTGGGGTGAAGCTCAAAGCAGGCCCCTCGGAGGCGCTGGAGGCGCCCACGTGCTGGGTCCCAGCCCCTCACTGCCCACACGGAGGAGCGGTTCAGGGCACTACAGACTTACTAGGTTGGACGCCCAGTTCTACTGTTTCCTGGCTCCTTGACCCCGGACAATTTACTTCGCCTCAGTTTTTTCATCGATAATGGAGCCGTTGGAGGATTAACTGACTTAATACACATCAAGCACGCAGCATGGACCCTGGCCCATAGTAAGTGCCCAACAAATGTTAGATGTTATTATTGTTATTACTACTGTTAGGTTACGCCAGTTAGAACCTGCCAGCACAGGTAGGAGAGCACGCAGGAGGGCCACTGAGGACAGCCACGCAGGCTGTGCACTGCACAGCTCAGGGCACCATCCATACAGGGGTAATGCAGTATACAACCTGTGCAGCTGTCCACCAGCCCTGCAGCCGGGGCAGCCCTACTCCAATTTCTGACTAATAGCGACACTTGAAGCTGGACCATTTGGGGCAAGGTCTGGAGAAGATTAACAAAGGAGGTAGTGTGGCTTTTGAGTAGAGCTACTCGGATTTGAATCGGGTGTGGCCTGGCCCTTGAGAAGGCCACGGGATTGAAGGAGCGATAGCTAGGATCTTGGCCAAATCACTCCTCTCTGGGACAAAGTTTCCCCCATCTGTTAGGTGTAGTGGGTTGGGTTAGTTTGGTGAAGGCAAATAGGCTTTTTTCCTTGGATGCCAACTCTGATGGGCGGTGTCTGAGGCTTTGTAAAGTGAAAAAATTAGAGGCCACTTTGGGCTGGGTAGGAAGGGTTCTTTAATTGATTAGTGATGTCTGCTTGAGGTCAGGGTGAGGGAAGCTGTGGCATGTGTATTTGGGGCCATTTGCCCAGTGGTTCTCAATCCTGGCTGCACCAGAGAAGGTTTAACCACACTCTGATTCAGGGGTGTAGCACCTGGCATTGGTAATTTTTTCTAGAAAGCTCGGCAGGTGATTTTATTGTGTGGCCAGGTTGAGAGCTGCTGGGGTAGATGCCCCTAAGTTCTTTGCAGTCCTGAGCTCTGTAACTTCTCGGCATGGTCTATACGTTGTGGTGCTTTGAGCTGTCTCCTAGCAGAAATGCAAGGGGAGTTAAAAGGCTAGTCTTCCATCAGTCTTAACTGCTGGAGAGGATTTGTTGTTAAGTTGGGAGACTGAGGTTGAAGGCACTGGCTGTGATCATGGATTGGGGTATCCAGGTGGCCTCTTCTCAGGCCACACTGTGGAGTTTCACAGGGGGAGGACTGGCTTTGCATCTGGTGAATCTCGGGTCTTGGAAAAGCCTGGCCCACTCTGGCTTCATTAGGGAAGCCCTGGGGATCCTTTAATTTCTCTCTTAGACTCCTCTCAGTCCCCAGGGATGGCGGGGAAAGTCGGGACAATGCAGAGGCCCACTGAGGTCTGCAGGAAGTAATATGCCCCAAACTCTTGGGGCCCCGCTCTGGGTCTTTGGAAGGAGCGCCACGGGGGAGAAGGAAGCAGATGAAAGCTGACTGGGGCCACCGGGCTGGAGAATGCAGGGTCAGGGCGCCAGGCTCGGAGGTGGTGCATTAGGACCACGGGCTGCCCTGGATGCTGACGGCTCCTCCAAATTACAGCCAGGGTGGCAAAGATGAGATGTTTCTGGGAGGCCACCCCAGCCTCAGCCCCTCGATGGGCCCAGAATCCAGCCAGCTTTCCTCGGCCCCTCCCATTACCCCCTCAGGACCCAGCCCTGGAATTCCAAGGAGCAGGTCATGCCAGGCTTTGCCTCCCACCCGGAGTAAGATAGAAGCAATCAAATAACATAGAATTCGATCATATTTTAAAATAAGCTTTATTTAGATTTTTTTTTTAATATTTTATATTTGCATCCATGCCTTCGAGAAACCTTTCCCACGGGAAAGGTTATTTTCATCTACTGTTACCCATAACTCATTCGCTATTTGACGTAGTTCTCTTAAATAAATCATCCTTAGTAACTCTTAGAATTATCTCCTAATTTCCAAAAACTGAAATGAAAAGGAACTACTAAATCATTACCAGGAGGGGGTTGCAATCTTATTTTCTTGTAAATAAAGGGCAAACAATAAAAATCAACCAAAAGAAAAAAATTCATGGGGGGGGAGAAAAGTATTTCCTAAAATATCTCTCCGTAGAGAAAGATGCCAGCTCCGGCCGCTCTCCCCCGCCGCCAGGCTGGGTGAAACGGCTCAGCCGAAGGCCAGAAAGATCCTTATTAGGTACCCTGCCTACTCCTTTCCAACCCCCCCATCAGGTCAGAAGGAAAGGGAGCAGCTGACTGGGGCTTTTCTGTTTGTTTTAGAGACTTTGGACAAAATATCCTATCCCTTCTGATAAGAGATGCTCCAGCATTTAAAATTCTTCTGTTTCTTGGTAAGAGCTGAAAACGTTACTGCTAGCAGGAAGCGCAACTACTGTTGTTTAGAGGGTGTGTGAATTGAGCTGTTAGTATTTAAGGTGGTGCAGAGGTGGGGGTTCACAGGTTAAGAGAAAAGGGAAAGCTAGTTTTAGACTTCGGGAGGCCCTGGCTCGGAAGCTCACGTGTTCTCCATCACCCGGTGTTACAGTGCTCACGGTTCCTTTGCTGGTGAAGCCTCACCGGGGCCAACACTGCTCTCCAAATAGGCAGATGCTCCTGCCAGCCCTTCTCTCCTCGGGTGAGCAGGCTCAGGCTGCTGTGACAAGTTGGAGGAGGGCCCGAGGGATCCCGAGAGACTCTGTGCGATGTGGCTGGAGGAACCAAGCAGAATGGGGAGGGCAGAGGTGCTGATGCTGGATGCTGTGTCCCCAACAGGCCGCCCCTTGAGACGGGCGCCTCCCCCATGACACCTGCCCGGCCAACGTGCAAAATCAACCAAGGATGAGACACAGCTGCAGCGAGGAACGCGTGCTGCTCCAGGACCCTCGGGGAACCAACTCGGGCTGAGGGTCCCTGTGGTCGGACCCTGTGCTCATGCAGTCGGCTGTCTCGCCCTGTACGCAGCAGCCTTTCTCAAAAGACAGACCCAAGAGAAGGTGACCACGACAGCAGGCACTCTGTTCACTGAGGTCAGTGCTCTGTTATTTCAGATAAATAAGTATATATAGAAAGGCCTGGAGAGAGCTACAGGCAGGAAGAAAGGCGGAGCGCACTCCCATGCAGGGATGGGAGAATGGGGGAGAGAGAAGAAGAAAGAACGAGAAAAGCAAGCTTGGAAGTCCAACGGTCCCTGGGTTCTGGCCACCCTAAACTCCACCTTGCACAGCTCGGCAGCAGCATGATCATAGAACAGACAAGTCAACAGAGAACCCGCCTCCCGCCCGCACCCTGTGGAAAAATATACATTCCAATATTTACGTAATAATTTAGATAGAATAAGTCTTCTGCATTTGTGCAAATAAATTAAACGGAACAATTTTCTTTTCTTTTCCCCGTAAAGAAAGAAACGGCAACGCAATTTAAAAACTGGCAGGCCGTTAGAAAGAGCCCGTTTGGCCTCTGACACACCGAGACAAGACAGGGCCCCTGGGCTGGGCTCGCAAGTCTTTGTGGAGAGTGGACCTTACCCTGATGACGATGGCGTTTGGGGGTTAAAGTGACTTGGGCGCACCCCGAGAACAGGGTCTGGTCCCACACGTTCACACCGCGGGGACGGGTGGGCGGCGGGGTGGAGTGGGGGGAACATCAAACACAGACTACATCCTCGGGGAGACGGGCTCCAGAAGTAGCAGTTCGGACGAGGGACGTTTACAAGCACGGAGTGCACAATAGTTTTGTTATTTACAGATACACAGCAGTCCTTCAAGTTTTCAAGTTTCATAAAAAGGGAAGGGGGGAAGGGACCAAAAAAACCCCAAAAACCCCAACGAACCAAAAAGCGGAAAAAAAAAAAACACTGAAAAAAACAAAAACAAACCCAGATTAACAACACAACTGTATCGCTCCGAGGACAACAGAGAGTTGACATGTTCACACACGTTTGTAGTATGTACATCAATTACAGAGGTGGTGACGCCGGGGAGGGGCCCACGCGAGCGGGCCTCAGCCGTACCCCCCCCCCGCCCACGTGCGCGAGAGCTCCCACGCACGCGCACACGCACCGCCACGCACGCCCAGCCGCGCATTCCCCGCTCGCACGCACGTCCACACGCACAGACACGCCCGCCGGGCAGCAGGCGAAGGGAGGCGGGTATCACCAGTCCGCGTCCTCCTCTATGTAATAATCAGGGGCGGTACCATCAAAGAGGCCGGGGTCGAGGGACTTCCGCTGCTTCCCTCTGGCGAAGACACGCGAGATGGAGCCGAATCCCATCTTCTCTTTCTTCTTTTTCCGTTTTTGGTCTTCAAGATCCTCTAGTGACTGAGGAGTCAGGCCAAGTGGCAGAGGTAGAGGGGAGAAGAACAAAGGCAAGCTGAGCTGGGGCAGAAGACAGGGAGGGGTAGGGGGTGGGGGATGGCTGGTGGGAGGCACCAGTGGGTAAGGATGACAGGGTCTGCCCCTCACTCGCTGAGCGGACTTGGGCCCGTTACAGAATCTCTCGGGGACGACACTAGGACCCATCCAAGACTGTCATGAGGATGTTGCTAAAGTGAGGGTAAAGACGCTTAGAACAGTGCCTGTGCCAGTAGCATTCGTAACGGCTGCTGGTGGGGTTTGTACTATCATTTAAATTCAGTTTGCCTACAGCCTTCCAGTGCTCGTGGAGGGCTTGCAGAATCGCATCCACGCATGCTACCACGGCTGACCACAGGGCCCATCCGGAGGGGACATCGCAAGTGTATTAAGTTCACTGCGAAAAATGTCCCCTTGGAAAAGGGGGCATAGGAGAGCCGGGAAAACCAGGAAGGAGGAAATCTGAGCTTCATGTCAGCCAAGAGCAAGGACCCCAGACCTTAAGGCCCTGGACAAGAAGCAGGACTGGCCTCGGTAGAGCGGGGAGGCAGGGGTTTGGGTTCTAATCCCAGTTATGTCACTACCCACGGAAACGTGGAGAGCCCCCGGCCTCTCTGAGCCCAGGTTTCTCGTCTGTGACATGGGGGGATTGTTAATAATGACAAAGACAGTGATGACGACGATGATGATGATGTGGAGGAGGTCTTCCTGTCGGGGCAACTACGGGACTGGGGATGGTGTCTGCACCAGAGCTTTGCAAACTGTCAAGTGCTTTATACAAAGATGCAGAGTGGTGTTACCGGTCAAAAAGGTGGGGGTTAGACTAGACTAATGGTTCCCCAAACCACGTCAGAATTGCCTGAAATCCAGCCAACCCCCCCTCCCCCAACCTGGTGGATCAGAATCTCTGGGGTGGAGGGCCCAGGAATCTGCATTAGAAAAATCTTCACTGGTGGACCCTGATGCAGACGAGCAGTCCAGAAGACCAGCATGTGGGACCCCCAGGACTAGAAAGCTGACCTCAGAGACCCCATCTGACAGTCAAATTCATGTTGTTTTCCTCCCTACAAACCCCTTCTCACTCTGAGGATAGAGTATTGAAAGGTTAAAAATGAATTTTAAAAAGTTTCCTGAAGCAAGGGGCCCAAAGAGCCCAGGGCCCACGTCATTAGCCCTTGGCTGCCAGGAGAAGACACTCTCCAGGGATGCGTGATGCACTTAGTAGGTCCACAGATCTAGAAGAGGACATGGAAGGGCAGACTCGGGTGCTGAGCCTGGCTGGGGCACTGACCCATGTGTGACCGAGGTAGTGGCTTAACTCCTCTCTGCCCTGGGTGTCCAAGTATGGACATGGTGGATGCTGAGGGCTGAGGAGGAAAAGGGTGAAGTCACGGTCAAGGTGGGGTGGAGGGAGGGCCTGAGTGGCCAGGGAAGGCACACCTACCTGTACAATGGGGTTGTGCAGGTTCTTCTGAACTGGGCCGGGACTGTCGCCCTGTAGCCAAAGGAGAAGAGGAAGATGAAACAGCAAAGACACATAACACATGAGAGCAGAGGTGGCCTGTGGAGCATGGGGTTTTCCGTGGAAGGAAGCCATCCCCTAGGGACCGCCCTGCTTCTGTACTGGGGAATCCACCCTCCACCCCTGAAGTAGACACTTCCAAATGGCTCAATGACGACACCCGGGGTTCATGAAGATGCTGCCAGGACCAGGGGTCCTGGCCAGAGGCCCTGTGATGCTCTCCTGCCTGCTCTGGCTTCTTGACCCCTAACACCCTCTGACCAACAAATCAGTCACTCAAAGTCTTCTAAGTTCCTCTCCCAATTGGTCCACAGAGTTAGAACTGAAGTTGGTTATACTTGGTGCTTTTCATAAAGAAGTATAATTTTATAGAAAAAATAAAAATAAAGAATTTTGGGACAGGAAGACTTGGGAGACTACGCATCCTCTTATTTCCCCTACAAACAACACAATGAATCTCTTATTTTGTGGAGGGCCAAAACAGGGCTCATTAGCCTGATTTACAGGTACACAGAGAGGTTCCAGACAGTCCAACATTATAGAGCTAATTAAAACCAGAGCTACAACTCAAATTCAAGACTGTCTGGTTCTCCCTGGTCTAGTGCTCCTTCCTGTGAGTGTACAAAAGCCCTCACCACATCCCAGAATCAGTCTGTCCTGCCTGGGGGTGGGTACCATAGATCACTGGGATCACAAAAGTCATTACTAGGGAGACTCCTGGTGGTCACTTCCAGAATTGCAGGCAAAAGGCAAGAAATAAAGCATGTGTCACCTGAGCCAATGTCCATCAATCTTCTCCAGCCTCTCTGTGCTGAGTCCCCACCTCTGCTCTAAATAAGTGACTAGAGCATGAAAGGATGGGGAGGTCCTTACTCCAGGTCAGGCTGTTCCTGCTGGTACCAGGCCAAATGCCTGAGCATAGACGGTTACCCGGAGCTATTTTCAGGCTCTTCCTGGCTTACCTGTGTGCACATCTGTTGAGATGGGGGATGAAGGTGGTTGAGGGAGGGTGGGGATGGAACAAATGGTAGTTTAGTCTTTAGTCCCATCTCAAGGTTTGCAAACAGAACCTATTTGGCAGGCAGCTAAGGTAGGTTGGCCCTGTATAAGGCCATCTTTGCCAAATTTAAGGGGAAGAGAATGAGGCCAGAGCCCACTGAAATGCCTATGTGTAGAAAACTGGCTTATCAAAGCACCCATTGCCTGGCACCAGGGCTCTGTGTAAAGTGAGCTTGGGAATAAATATGCCGGATCTGCTGCCTGTAGCCTCAGGTATGTGCCAAAGCCAAGTTGGGCAAAAGGCTAGGTCTGAGCCAGAGGCAATTCAAGAGGCCTTTAAAGAACTCTTTCTGCAGAATGGATTTTCCAGCAGCATTTTGGCTGTCAAAGCCCCTGTGGGCCCCCCCATGGGAAGACAAAGTATGGCCCTTGGGAAGGTATTCTCAGATGCTACAGGGTATCTGGCCCACACTAAGAACAAATGGCACTGCTGGCTGTATGTATAGCTCAGCAGTGGTCCCTCAGAACAAGAGAGTAACATCAGAGGCCCCTCTACTGGCCCACCTTCCTCGTCTTGGTTCTGTCAGGACAGCCTTTGTCACCAGGGTTCTCTCCTGGGAACAAGAGAAGAACAGATTGCTTCCTTAAAGCCCCAGTTTAAACAGAATCCGAGCCCTGAGTGGGATTCAGGCCTGAAGTGACCTCCTTCCCCTCCTGACGTGGCTTTGCGAGGCCCCGGCCAGCAGTCTCTGTTGTCTATGTCACCACGCTGAGGCAACTTACTTTAAATTTAGTCTTAGCTTTTTTTTTTTTTTTGCGGTACGCGGGCCTCTCAGTGTTGTGGCCTCTCCCGTTGGGGAGCACAGGCTCCGGACGCGCAGGCTCAGCGGCCATGGCTCATGGGCCCAGCCGCTCCGTGGCATGTGGGATCTTCCCAGACCGGGGCACGAACCTGTGTCCCCTGCATCGGCAGGTGGACTCTCAACCACTGCGCCACCAGGGAAGCCCAGTCTTAGCTATTTTTATTAAGTGCTCTTCATTGTTATTCTAGATTTGGGGAAAAAAATGCTTCCATTGGGATTACTAACATAGAATAGTTACTGATTTTTATCAATTGATATTCTACTAGTACTGTTCTGTACTTCTCACTGTTAGTCTAATGGCTTTCTGGTTATTCTGTTGAGGTTTTCCAGGTAGATAATCATCCCACTGGCAAGTAGTGGTTATCTTGTCTTTCTTTTGCACGATATCCACCTCATTTCTTGTTTCTTATCCATCTCACTGGTTAATAAAACATTGAGTTTTTGAGAAAGGCTTCCTGTGTGTCTGAGGACCCGACTCTACTGTGTCTTTAGGACGCGGCAGGGGCGCCCTCTGGATTCTCAGTCGCGTGATGGAACACATGTGAAAAGTGGTCCCCACATCCTGACCCCAGTGTTTCACAGTAGAGCCTTGATGTGGCGTCTTCCTGTCCTCAGATGCTTGACCCACCCACCTTCGTTCACCCCCTCACCCCTGGGGAGCCTGTCTGTCCCACCAGCCATCAAGAGTTAGGTGGCTACGGACCTGTGCCTCTTGGTAGCTGGGACCCAGTATGAAATCAAAAACTGTAATTAAGTAAGCAAAGCAAACATAACTTAGAACAAATTCACCAGATGCCTCTCCAGAGGCAAAATGTGCAAAAACTCCTGGAGATTCAAAAAAAATCCAGCTCATTCCTGCAGGACCAAGAGCTGGCTCTACAGGGAAACAGGGGTGGTGGTGAGGTCCTGAGCCCTGGAAGGTATGGTCTGGGAGGAGAAGCCTACGGTCCCAGACATAGCCCACCAGAGATAAGCCCAGGCTGCTCAGACCCTGAGGCCGACCCAGGCCCGCCATCCTCTGGATTTTCCTTGCCCTCCCGGACACAAGGAGCCAACAGGCCTCATTTCTTTCTCTCCCCACATCCATCTCTTCTTGCAAAAGGAAAGAACAGAACAGGAAATGCCTTCGCCAGAATGCTTCCTGGGTGGACGAGAGGAAACAGCGGGTAGGTCTTCACCCCCTCCACTCCCACCCCTGTGGTTTCCGGGCGGGGCCCAAGGCCCAGGCCCTGCTGCTGCTGGCCTTACGTTGCAGAGGGAGTGCGTCCGGTGTCGAGGGGAGTTGATGTCGCTTGGCGTGGACGACCGGTCGCCTTCGGCGGCAGATGCGTCGGAGATGACGGAGGGCTGCCGGGAGTGGCAGGGGCTCACCCTGACCGCTGGAAAGCAGGGACAGCTGGTGAGTGGGGGATGGAGAGAATGTCCTTGCCTTCACTGACTTGCAGGTCAGTCCACCCGACGCCCCCATTATACAGATGGGAACACTGAGACATAGAGAAGAGACTTGCCCAGCTCTCCACCCCTCTATTTCACAGCCCCACGGGTCACCAGAGAGCCACTGCCAGCAAGAAGCTCCAGCCTCTGGATCCAATTAGGCCCCCTCCTAACCAGGGTGAAGGGGAAGGGGCAGAAGTCTCCAGGGGCCTCGGTGACTGTCCTCACAGTGCTCCAGCCACCTGGACGTTCCCTAGGCCTGGTGCAGTCCTAACCCATGGTCAGTACCAGCTTCCCAAGAGAGAAGCCGTGAGGCTACCACCAGCTCCTCTCTTTCTCCCACCCCCTCACCCCACACCCAATCCGCAGCAGCACCACCAAACAGCCCCAAATCTGGCCACTTCTCTGCAGCCCCACTGCCACCACCCAAGCCCAGGCCACCACCGTCGCTTGCCTAGAAGACCATGGCGGCCTCCCAGAGGGCCTCCCTGCTTCCTCTCCTCACTGCCATGAGAGCCAGGCATCCGGTCTCTCTTTACCTGGGGGTAGATACGTGCGGTCCTCCTCCAAGCCGAGGGGATACAGCCCTGCCCACCCCACCAGCCTCGGCTCACGTCACAGCAGCTTTCTGATGGTGCCCGACACGCACCACCTCCCTCCTGCCTCACCCTTCGCTGGCCCTGCTGCCCATCAGGCACATCTCAGCCGTCAAGCCTCAGCCTGTCCTGAGAGGAACCTCCCCCTATTATCAGCTCTCCCCACTGTCTTTTCTTTCCCAACAAAGCACCTGTTTTCCACTGATTTCTCTCCCTGCACTGAATATAAGCTACAATCATTCTTTGTCAGTTTAGTTACATGTGTTTTCTGTCTTCACACCTACCATGCCAGCTTGATGAATGCAGGCAGTCTGGGTGTCTTAGCCATGTCCAAGCCCAGCGCTCACGGCGCCTGGTGTGCAGTAGGTGTTTACTCAATAGTAGATGAGTTCCTGGAAGCCCACCCAAGTCCCCCAGCAGAGTGCTCTCCTGTCTGCAGACGCTGGATGGAGGAAGCACTTTCTGCTCGACAAGACTGAGGACCTACTGTGTGCAGGCAGCATGTGAGCAGGGAGGGCTACATTACCGAGAAAGACAATCCTTGCTGCCAATGGCCATATGGTCATACGGAGGAGCGTGGGGCTTTGGAGTCAGGGACTTGGGTTCCCAGCTAGGTGACGGCAGGACCCACAGGCTCCAGAAGCCAGCTGCCTGTCTCCAACCTGCATCTGTCACACAAATGCGACCACTCGTAGAAGGGACAGAAAATGGAGCCAAGTGGGCCGCAGATGTACAGAGGAGTTTGGGGCTTCTACTGTGGCCCACGGGTACAGATGCTGACCACAGGCTGGGCCCCTCTTCCCCTCAGTGCCTGCACAAACACCCCTAACACTTATTTCTGCCCCTCCCACACATCCAGTGATTACCTGGAGCCGTCAATCAAGGAGCTCTCACTGTCTCCTCTGCCAAAGGACGCCCATGTGACCTAGACTGGAGAATCAGTGCATCCACTGCCAGACACAGTGATTGGTCCAGAGGTAGGCATGTGACCCTGGCTGGCCAATCAGAGTCCTTCTTTGGGATTTACTATACACACAGAGAAAGATTTCTCTTTCTCAAGACTTTTGAGCTTCAAGGGCCCTAAAAGCCTGAAACTGCTGGAGACTGTTTTCTGCTTTGTGAAAAGACGTGGCCTAAAGATGAGGTCGAATGGAGGCAGGCAGAGCTGAGAGATGGAGAGAGTCAGACAGACCCAGGTATTGTCTGAACCTTGGTATCCAGCTATGCCTGAGGTCCATCTCTTAGACTTTTCAGTCCCCTGAGCCATGGCCTCTCCCCTACACACCCCTAAAAGCAGCTATAGTGTGAATAAAGAGGCCGCCCCTCCCAGTGGGCCAGGTGGCCTCCTGAGACACCCCCGGAGCTGTGGCTGGGCTGGACTCACCTTGCCGGTCCCCAGGGTGGGGGGGGTGTGAGTGGTAGAGAGTCTGCTGGCTCTGCCGGATGGCTGCGGTCAGTGGGAGGTCCGCCTGCACCACCCACTCCTGGTTGCCATTAAGCACCGTCTCGCCCGGCATGGCGAGTGAATGCCGCTTGGGGACATCCTTGGTCAGCGTGGCTAAGGACTGCTTGGCCTGGAGAGAGAGCCGGGGGACAGGAAGAAGACGACGTGATCAAGGGGACCTCTCAGCCTACTGCTTGGCCATTACCCACCATCGTGAGAAAGCCACGAATCCAACCTCTGTGCCAGGGTGTCTCTGGCTCTGCACTGCATGCCAATCAGTACCTCACATGAGGGTTTGCTTTGGGGTTAGTTACCCCTTAGTTCCTGCCAACACAAAGTGAGAACACAAAGGGGGACCGAGGACACACTTAGCACCCATTCTTTCGGGTTCTCCAAGAACCAGCTGGGATTTGAATGAGATGGTAAGAAAATGGTGTTTTGCCTTTCAGCACCTTACCTCCTCCCAAATTCAACCTCCGATGGCCCCTTCACAAGGTGTTGTGCAACACAGGCTGGGGATAGGGCAGACCCCAACCTGGCTCTCAGGGTCACATGAGAGTACGTGGGACACAAGGAAACCCAGGGACAGGCATGGGGCTGAGTTCGGGCAGGTGGGATAGAGAGCTCTTCCTTTCTCGGTCCTGTGCCTGAGGTCTCTCCCAGCTTTGGATTATCTCCCCCAGGGTATGTGGGGTTGTATTAGAAGTGATCTCAAATTATTTGGGGGAGAAAAAGGGTACATATTAGAAATGTATTAATGCATGTTCTTTCGTTCATAGTCAATTTCCACTTCCGGACTAGCTCCCCAGGCTCATGTCAGGGGAGAGGGGGCACACGGGGCGGGGCCCAAGGGCCTCACACTGAGATTTCCAGTGAATCTGGGGGTCACTACAGAGGGCAGAGCCACCATGAGTGCTGGCCTTGCCCCTAAAATGAACACGGATGAAATGGAAAAACCTCACCTCATGTCTCTCCTAGCTCCAGAACTTTCCATACCTCCCGCAAGGCCCTGGGCCCCTCCATGCAGAGCAGAGGTCCTTGAGAAAGAGATTCTAGCTGAGAAATGAAGTTCTTGACCTAAAGCCTGATATACCCTCATCATATTGACCAGCTGTGTTATTTTAGACAAGTCACTGCCTTCTCCGAGCCTTCCTTTCCCCATCTGTGTAATGAAAAGCCTAGACCAATCTTTAGGGCTCCCTCTAGCTTGGATACCCCAGGAGTCTATGAAATCACTCCCCTTCCACTGCCAGACCCCAGGGAATATAAACCCATATGGCAGAGGGAGGCCGAGTTGGAGTCAGCCCCACCCCCAAGCCAGGTAATAGTCCCTGCCTGGTTTAGAAACATATCATGTGCTCCGTGCAACAGCCCTGGGTCTCAAGTAGGGAGTGTAGGATTAGCTGTGCTTGACCGAGGAGAAACCAGGAACTCAGAGAGGTTAAGTGACTTCTCCAAGCGTGCACAGCAGGCACAATGTCCAAGTTGGGGCCCAAGTCTGGGAGCCTGGGAGCCCCATGTGGTTTCTATGGTGCCCACGCTCCTCTGGGGCAAGGAAATAACCAGCACAAGTGATGCAGACTCTGAATCCACGAGGCAGAGAGTGGGGCGTGGCTGGTCACCACGGGATCCCCAGCACCTGGCTTGGGGCTGGGCACATTCAGTGAAGCACTCAGTAAAAATCTGCAGAGGAAATGGAAGCAGGCTTCTGCCACGTCCAGGCGGACGGCCCTGGGAAGCAACTCTGTTAGTTTACTACAGGAACGGTGGAGCGACCCTCCTGCCCAAGGAAGGAGGCAGGCTGGCTGTGTCTCGGAGCAGGTCCAGTGTCACGGACTCATGTTTCCTGGACCACCGCATCTCACTCGGGACCACATCTGCCCTCCCCTCCAGGTGTCTGTGCATCTGGCCTCCGAGCCCTCCATCCTGGCACCGCTCCGTACGGGCAGCTGCCCCACCCCCTTGCTTCCTCCTGTCCAATCCATCTTGGCTGCCAGGAGGGTGGACTTGGGTGGGAAATGAGCGCCCAGTCGCTCTGCCATCATGCTAACTAACCCTCAGCTCTGCCCTCTTGCAGACATCCCCAGCCACACACGTGCAAAGCGCAGGCAAGCCCAAGTCGCCCACTGAGATAAGCAGCACCGGAAGGCACGAGGAAGAGGCCTGGGCAGGACTGCTCTCCTGGCCGCACCTGGCTTCCTTCTTCCAGGTGGATCTCCGCTCGGTCTGGGCCTGAGAGCGGCACCTCCTAACTCAGCAGGCGGCTTGGCATCATCGCTGCCTGACAATGGGGAGGAGCCTACGGTTAGTCCTGCAGGATGGGGCAGGTGTGCCTGTGAATTCTGAGCACAGGAACCTCTCCCAAACTGTCCACTCATGAGTTTAAACCTCTGAGACAGAGCGAAACAGAGACGTGAACTGCAGACAAGGCACGTAAGGTCTAACTTAAAATACGTGCATGTACTCTCTGTCTCTCTCGTTGCTGCGTTGAATCATCTTCGTGTGATAGTCTGCACAGCATTTCTCTACTAATCCCTTCCATTAAATGCAACTCAATGCTGGGAGTTCCCTCTGCACCTCCACCCCCTGCTGAGAACCCTAAGCCCACAGTTTTGAGCTCCTGGGAACTGGAGAATTGGCTCAAACACCCTCATGTGACAAAAGTCAGACAGAACTGGGTTCAAACTCCACTTCTACTATTTGACTTGCTGTGTGATCTGGAGCAAGTTACTCCACCGCTCTGAGCCTCAAGGTCCTCACAGTAAGATGGGGAACTGAGAGGGATTACTTTTATAGGTAAGTTGTGGGATGAGGTGGCCCGGCACAGCGCCTCGGAGCCTAGGCTGTGGCATCCAGTGGCCTGGATTTGATCCCAGCTCTGCCACTTCCTAGCTGGGAGATCCTAAGAGAGGCCCCTCACCCCTCTGTGCCTTCATGTCCTAGTCTGTCTGATGGGGATAACTTGGGTTCCATGGAGAGTGCTTAGACGATGGTTAAAAAAAAAGCTCAATGAACGTTGGTGACTGCTATTATGAAACAGTTTCCATTTCACAAGTAGGAGTCAGACGTGGAATAATTCACATGAAAGCCCAGGATACTGTCTGGTCTATTGTCCTGTTCAAAAAGTAGCAGGCTGTTAGGATTACTTATGCCTCCCTGAGACCAGACAATCTGGGAAGTGGAAAGGGAGAGCGGCACGGGGGCCCTGCCCTCCCCCACCCTCAGGTTCCTAGCTGCCTGGAGGCCAGGATGTACTTCCAGTAAGAGAACAGGCCTGGCCCCGGAGGGATGCTGTGAGTGCGGCTAAAGGGAACCCTTTACCTGCTTTCCAAGGAATTTGAGCTTGGCTAGGGAACGTCTCTCCCGCCAAAGGCAGGGAGGATCCGGGGGCAGGAACCTTCCAAGCAAACACGAGAAGGGTCGTGCTCCCGTGGACTCCAGCTGCAGAGACGCTGCATCTGCGCCAAAGGAGCATGACGCCAGCTACAAGCTGACTCCACCATCCTCTTCCTGGGCTTACTGGCCGTGACCCTGTCCCAGATCTCAGGCTGCAGGAGCCGCAGGTCCAGCATGGAGGTGCCAGCATGAGCTGATGACGCAACACTGGCTCCATACCGTCTCCGACAACCGCAGGCCCGGGGGTGGAGGGAGGCTCTTGGGGGACAACGTCGGGCTCGGGTGGGCCCTGACCTCAGACCCAGTGTTCAGAGCTGGCTGTGGGCCAGGGCTGGTCTGCTGGGCCAGGATGGCAGTGGTCCGGGGCCGGGAGGTGTGCTTGTGTGGCCAGCTGGTTTCCTCAGAGAGAGGGCAGGAGTGGTGCCAACCCAGAGCATGGCCGTTAAAAAACAAACCGCGATCACCCTTGACCCCTGCCACTCGACCCTGCCTCTCGCTGGTCCCTCACCGCGCCCTACTCTTGCCTGGGCCTGTGGCGGCTGTCACTTTTACAGACGAGGAAACTGAGGCCCAGGCAGCTCAAGGACACAAAATGACTGGCTAGTGGACGGGACGTGGGAATCCACGACTCCTGGTCCTGGCGCGGCCTGAGGACAGGCTGGTCTCCAACATCAGTAACGACAGCTAACGTCCACTGAGTGTGGGTGGTGAGCCTGCCCCGATTTCCCGTCACCTCACCTCACAATCACCCCAGGAGGAAGGTCTTATACGTATGAACACAGGCTCAGAAAGGTTAAGTCACTTGTCAAAGATCACACAGCCAGGAAACGCAGGCCCCCAACTGGGGCTGTGTTAGAACTGCACGGCCAGGGCAGAGACAGACACTGAGACGAGGGAATCCCACACTTTACAGAGGAGTGGTTCGCAACCGGCATGAATTCTCTCCCCCTCCAGGGAACACTGGGAAATGTCTGGAGACGTCATTCCCCACAGCTGGGAGGCACTACAGGCATCTTGTGGGTGGAGGCCGGGGATACTGCTGCATAGCGCACAGGACGCTCCCACAACAGACTTCTCCGGCCCCCAAGTGTCAACAGTGTTGAGGGTGAGAAGCCCTGGGTACAGCGTACATAGTAACGTAAGAACTGTCTCCCATTTTGGAGAACGTTGATAGAAAACTAGGTCACCAGGAACCAGGCTCCTGGGGGAGGGAGTGGACAGGACTAGCACTTGGGGGGGAGCCTGTGACCTCGGGGCTGGCAGCCCTGTCTCCCGCCTGCTCAGTGACTGGAGAGGCCACTGGGGAAGGCCTGAGGGATGAGCGATGGCTGGTAGGAGGACGCGCCTCCTTCAGGCCAGCATCTGGGTGTCCTTTCGGAGGCCTCCCATCACGGAGCGCGGGGACTGCCCACCTCCCGGCTCTGCCTCTCAACTCTCTGGGCAGCTCTGGGTGAGCCTCCTGCACGCCGAGCCTGTTTCCAAATCTGTAAAATGGGCACGACAAGAATACGTAGCTCACTGGAGTGACCGCTAATGGATATGGGTTCTTATTAGGGTGATGAGATTGTTCTGGAATTAGATAGTGGTGACGGTCGCACAACTTTGTGAACGTGCTAAAAAATCACTAAATTTACGTCATAAAAGGACGAATTTTATAATATGTGAATTATATCTCAATAAAACGCATACTGAAAGTTTTTTACTTAAAAAAACAAACAAACCACAGGGTGGTCTCCACAGAGCCAGTGTGGCTACAGAAGTGAAACTGCTCCATGTGTGGTAATGCCTAGTTCGGCCAGAAGTTGTTATCAGGAAATGTCCCCTCCCCAAGGGTTGGAGCCCATCAGCAAGCACCAAGAGAGATGTTTGCTTCTTGGGAAGCCAATGTCCTTTGACTTTTACTCGAGTGAAGCGGCCCTTTTCAGCTGCATAGGGTGTGTGGAGACCCAGTGGAGGCTGGGTTGGGGAGGGGTAATGCCTGAATTGGGGCAGGGCCTGCTCACCCCTCACCAGGAAGCTGCGCCATGGCTTCCGTGTTGTGGGCAGGTCACTTAAGAAATTACCTATCACCAGAGCCACAGCCAGAACTCCTAGATCAGGAGTAAGCAAGCGACCCCAGATGGACCACTTGAATACCCTGTACTTGATCAGACTTTTGAAAACTGAAGTGAAATTCAGAGGGCAAAGGGTTTGGGTTCATCTCCCCCAGCAGGGGCCACTGAGTGGACCATTCCAGATGGAATCCTGGCTTCCCCACTCCCTGCGGCTGCCTTGGCTTTGGCCCATTTCCAAGCCTGGCCCTCCACCTTCCCACTGCACCTGTGAGCTCCTGACTTCCTTCCAGTGCACCCTGTGTGCTCAGATAGCCCGAGCTGCTTTCTGTTGCTTGCAACCCGAGGACCTCAGGCACACACGCAGGGAAGGTACCTTCCCTCTAGTCTCGTCCTGGCCAGCAGTGCAGTGAGGGGAGCTGGACAACACTGCCCGGAGCTGGCAGCCCTGGAAGCCTCCAGGCTGTGAAATTCTGCAGATGGCGGGCAACAGAGGGGACCTCCAGGCAAGTGGACACACACCAACACCGGGGCTCTCACAGGCTGTGCCTGTGCTGACATTACAGCAAACCCACCACCCTGAGCTGCAAACATTCACCTAACTATTCACACTTAGCAGAGAGGCCTGATGCCTGCCAGAGGGAGGGGGCAAGAACCTGAGTTTCGCTGGCCAGAACTAAAGCAGGTCGAGTTATCCGGGCATGGTGAGAGTGGAAGCAGAGGTGAGCTGGCTCCCAATCCTGAAAGACCCCAGAATTCCCCAGGATGCTTGAGGTTAGTGGTCCATGGCAAGGAAGAGCCATCTGTCCATCACAGGACGCTGGGAAGACTTGGGAGAATGAAGGTCTCACCTCACCCTGCACTCCCTTCCCAGATTGTCAACTTGAAAGGTTTCTGTCTGGGCTGCATGTGGCAGCAGGGCCGCCAGCACCACCGACCCCACTGGTGGGAAGACCCCAGAGAGGAGACCCAGCAGCTGGAGCTCCCTCCAGCCTGGGCAGCTCTCACCACTAGGGGTCAGCATTGGACAAGGAGACCCAGGAAGCAGAGGGTGGGATTGGTCCCAGGAGGGGCCCACAGATCCTGACTTGCCCTGGGTGACCCCTGCTCCTGAAGCAAGTGACCATAGAAAACCTCCCTCTTGTCATATCATCACTCACCATGTACAGGCCGGGCTAAGTGCTTCTCTTGCATTATTTCATTGAAATCCTCACAAGAGCCCTATGGGATATATGCATTTACCCTTATTGACACTTGATGGAACTGAGGCCCAGACAGGGGAAGGGTCCTGCCCAAGGTCACACAGCTAGACAGCGATGGGGGCTGGATTCAAACCCAGAACCCATGGTGGTAACCACACCGTCAGCCAGCATCAGTGCTGCAGAGAACACTGAGTTCTCACTAAGAAACATGCGACTCCCCCCACCTTGGGAGTTCCCTACACACTCTCCTCCCAGCCACCACCACGTTTAGCCATGGTGGTTTCAAAGGCCCTTTAAGCCACGAGCTCTCTAAAGTTGATCAAACATCTCTTGGGGAAGGCAGAGTGGGATAAAGACCCTCACCCCCACCCCAGGACCAGATAAAGGTCACTGAAGCTCAGAGAAGTTCAGTGAGCAGACCAAGGTTACACAGGAGCAGGTAGAACAGAACTCCAGGGCTCTGGACCTCAGTTCTGCTGACAGGCCAGGCCCGGAAACACCACCTAGACTCTCTGTCCCCACGTGCAGGCTGCCCATCTCTGAGGAAAACACAGTGGAAGTATTTTGAGGGATTTTTTGGATTAGAAAAAAACATTTTTTTCCTTGAGGACCCAAGTAATAGAATAAGACTGATGAAAACAGGGGGGAAAAAAAGGAAATAAAAGCCACTTGTGATCTTACTACCCAGAGATAACCAATATTAATTTTTTGGTATTTTCCTCCCAAAGGCTAGTGGATGGTTTCCCAGCATCCCCACACGCTCGGCCCCAGGCAGGTGGATGAAAGTTGGTGTGGTTGCCGCGAACAAGCAGAGGGGGCATCCTAGACCCCGCCCTGGCCCCGCCCCCGCCCCTGCAGACTCCACTCTGGACTCCCAGGTGAGCCCACGTGCACTTCCTCTCTCCCAGCACATGACATCACTTCCGGCAGATGCCCCACCAGGCCTGGGTGGGTGAGGGGGCGGGGTCTCACCATGGCCAGCTCCGCCTCCAGCTCCTTCATGCGGTTATCCTTGAGGTCCAGCTGGGAGCGCAGTGCCGTGGCGTGGTCCGTGGCCTCCTTGGCTTGGCGCCGCAGCTCCCACTTCTCGCGCTCCAGCAGGTCCTTCTCCTTGGCCAGGGCTTTGACAGCGTCCTCGCTCTCCTGTGGGGAGAGGCCAGCGTTACAAGGAGTGCGGGGCGCGGGCGCGAGGCGTGGCGTGTGGCCTACCCTTGGCCCACCCAGAGGGCCTTGACCCCCAGACCAGAGGAAGCGCAGGGAGGCCCCACAGCACCGCAGGTGGCCGGGCGCTCGGGCCCTGGAGGAAGAAAGCCCTGGGTTGGAGACTGGAACAGAGACAAACTTAGTAGATGCTCAGCCGTTTTTCTTCAATGGATAAATGAGCAAACAAATGTCCTAGGTAAGTTCTTTTAACTTATCAAGTCTTCACTTCTCCATATTTAAAATGGCGGGGGAATCAATACTCCTCATTTCAAAGAATTGTTATAAAGACTAAATGACTTCATTTGAGGGAAATAGTTAAATGGAGCCTGATAAAAGTTAGGGTCATTAGTGGGTTTGGGCCTCTGTTCTGCTGTTTGGTAACGTGTGTGTCACAGGAAAACAGGGACAGCGGAGGCACCTGCAGCCCACCTGTCTTGGCTGCCACAGGGCCCTGCCACCATCCCACAGGGTCACAGCCGACGATGGGACAGGCTGGACCCGCAGCTAGCTGTGGTGTCTGAATGCAGCCCAGTCCTCTGGCCGTCACCCCGGCCCCAGCTCCCGGCTGGTCCTCCTGCATAAGCTGTTTTCTCCGTGATGCTGAGGCGAGGGCCATGGTCTCCAGCTGTGCTGGTCCAGCAGAGCCAGCAGGCAAGGAACAGCCGGCTGGATCGGGGGCCTGACCTCTGTTGGTAAGAGCCAATTTCAGGACACCAGGCATCTTTCCCCCAGAGGAAGGGTCCCCGCAGGGGGCCCTGCCCACCCACCCAGCCACGGTCTTCCCATCCACCAAATCGAGAGCCGAACTCCAGGTCTCTGTGCAGCCTGGGACTGCGTTGAGAGGCAACCATCCTGCCTTGTCTAGCAGCCCTGTCGCCGAAGGCCTGAATTCCAGATGGCCAGAGACTAGGAGGCCAAGGTCTGGCCCTTTCTGCATGGCTGTCACAGAGCTGGAGCTATGGCTTAGGTTCCTGGGAAAGAGAGCGAGTCTGGGTCGAATCCTGGCTTTGCAAGGACAAGCTGCAATAACTGTCGTGCCTCAGTTTCCTCGTCTGTAACACGGGATCACAGCACCCGTCCTTGAGGGTGTTATTGTGAGGACTGGATGAGATAATCCAAGTTTAGAGCTCAGAACGGTGCCGGGGACACAGCAGGCACTCACTCATGCACTCAGGACGCTGCTCAAATGTCTCCCAGAGGCCTTCCCTGACTATCTGGCTAAGAAAGCAGCCTCAGCTGTTCCCAATCTGTTTCTCATACTGGTACCGGATACTGGTCATTCAACCAATATTCGTGGATGCTACCAGCAGTCACAAACCAGAAAAATCCCTGTGCCCGAGGAGCTTACACCAAAAAGCCCTCCTGCACACTCCAGGTCATCGGCAGACACCCGGGTCGCAGAACAGCAGCCTGGCAGACGGCAGCCAAGGAACACTGCTGAGTAAAAGGAAGCGTGTTTGACAGCAGCTGTGACTGACTCCAAAGGCCGTCCCAGGACAGCTCTCCCAGCTGGGGTGAGTGGAGGACACAGGTGTCTGTGTCACCAGCCCCAGGCTTCTCAGTGTAGTCTAGAGGAGGTGGTGTGTGTGTCAGGGGGATGATTCCTTCCAGGACGTGTCTCCTAGGGGTCAGGATGCCTGGGTGTGAAGTCTCAGCTCCATCCGCTACAAGCTGTGTGACACTGAACAAGTAATGCAGCTTCCCCAAACCTCAACCACCTCATCTATGAGAGAACGACACTATCACATCCCAGGGTGATGGTCAGAAGAGACCGGTAATGCGAGATGCAAAGCAAAAGATGGCATTATAGCAAAAGCCCGGGCAAAGCTGTACTCTCGGGTTCTGGAACCAAGGCTCTCCGTGCAGAGGGGCACTCCACCGCTAGTTATTTCTCTTCTCCTTTCTCTTTGAAGCTGTCTTCAGGTGGGGTCAGTGCAACAGCTGACAGGTATGGCCTCCTGGGTCACATGGTGGACCAACCAGCTCTTTCCCCTGGAGCTGGGGACCACGTCCCAGCATCTATCCTCAGCACCTAGCAGCAAGCCTAGATCCCGGAATGTCCCATGAAATGAAGTGTGTGGATCAGAACCACTGAGAGCTGGCTGGTGTACTAGTGGCTGCCTACCACATACCCCTGAATTAGGAAGAAGGTCCACTAGGACCCTCAGGATCATTTTTGTCTCTGTGTCTCTTTGCAGTCAGTAGCTCCACTAGTTGTGAGCAGACTGAGGGTTCCAGGCTGGGGGGAAAGGCTGTATGTAGGTGCTTTCAGCCTTGGTGAAAACTCTGACAGCCCCTCCCATGATCACACCTCTGGCAGCAGGAGTGCAAGTCTCAGTAGCAACTGTCACGGAATGTTTTGTACACATGTCAAGTACGGTGCTGAGGTTTCAGATGCATTATCATATTTAAACAAGCACCTGTGAGGCAGAGTCTGTGATTATCTCTATTTTACAGATGAGCAAACTGAGGCCAGAGAGGTAAAATAACTTCTGCAGCCCCGCAGATAGTGTGGTGGAGTCTCAATCCTTGCTGGCAGTGGCGGCAGGAAAGGAACTGAAGGAGACCTGCCTGGGGCGTTGAAACCTGACGGGGATCAAGGTGGCCGGAATTTATGAAGGAAGGACTCGGCCCAACTGTTTGGGACCTTGGATGCCAACCTGGGAGCTGAGGTCCCTCTGGCGACTCGACCTAAGTCAGTTTTCGCCTCTGTAAAAGGGGGATGATGGGGAGAATCATACCTCATAGGGTTGCTATTAAAAATAGCAAATGTAAAGAGATTAGGACCAAGACAGCATACAGCAAGTGCACAGTTAATGTTTGCCATCATTAATATGATCCTGTGTCAGGTGGTGACAGGTGGCCTCTAAAGGTGGCCGTCGTCACTGGCATTGTTAGGGTGCTTATCTAAACAGAGCCATCTTTTTTGATCCGCTTAGCCTTTTATCAGCATCACATTCCGTTCATCCGTTTGTTCATTCATTCATTCATGCATTCTTTCATTTATGCCACGCAGCTTGCAGGATCTTAGTTCCCTGACTAGGGACTGAACCCAGGCTACAGCAGTGAAAGTATGAAAGCGCCAAGTCTTAGCCACTGAACCACCAGGGAATTCCTGCCTGTTTGCTTTTCTGATCTGGATCTGTCCTCCTTCAAGGTGCATGTTCTCAGGGGACACTTCCCCCACCCCCGGTTCCTGGATCGTCTGGGACCCTCGGACCCCGGAGAAGGTCCTATCTGAGTTAATTTTCCGCGTGGTTCTTGCTTCTTCACTGAGACTCTACCATCCTCCCAGAGGCAGGGTCCATGACTGGGGTCTGTGTGCGGTCAGCCAGGACCCGCTCCTGCCTGGCCAGAGGCTTCCTGAGAGCAGATGGCTGTGTGCTTCTCTGGGTTTGCCAGGGGGACCAACACCAGGCAGTGGTAGATAGATGAGAGACCCACAGAAGGGCCCTGAAACCCACTGTGGAATTTCCATGATCAAATGCCTGACTCTGAATCCCCCAGAGGCAAAAAAAATAATAATAATAATAATAACAACGACAAGCATTTTTCCCCTGGCGTGCTTTCTGTGTACCAGAAACTTTAGTGCTGACAAGGCTGGGCTCTGAGTAGTTGCTATCATTATCCTGGCTTTAGGGATGAGGCCACATGGCTAGCAAGTGGCAGAGGTGAGAGTCTAACCCACTGTCTGGTCTTAACCACTGTACCACCCTGCCTCCCAGGCCAAGTGTGATGGTTACTTTTTTTTGACATACGCGGGCCCCTCTCCGTTGTGGCCTCTCCCGTTGCGGAGCACAGGCTCCGGACGCGCAGGCTCAGCGGCCATGGCTCACGGGCCCAGCCGCACCGCGGCATGTGGGATCTTCCCGAACCGGGGCACGAACCCGCGTCCCCTGCATCGGCAGGCGGGCTCTCAACCACTGCGCCACCAGGGAAGCCCGTGATGGTTACTTTTATGCGTCAACTTCACCAGACCATGGGGTGTCCAGCTTTTAGGCCAAACATCATTTCTGGGTGTGTCTGTGTGGGTTTATTTGGATGAGATTAACGTTTGAACTGGTAGACTCAGTAGCTCGCCTTCCCCAGTGGCAGGGGCTGGGGGAGTGGGCATCATCTGATCCGTTGAGAGCCCGAATGGAAAGTGGAGGAAGGGAGAAGCTGCTTTCTACCTGAGAGTTAAGCTGGGACATGGGTCTTCTGCCCTTGGATGGAACTTACAAGTCGGCTCTCCGGCTCTCTGGCCTTTGACTCAAACTGGATGACACCACTGGCTCTCTAGCTTGTAGAAGGCAGATCACAGGACTTGTCAGCCTCCACAATCATGTAGGCCAATTCCTTCTAATAAATCTTAATATATATATATATTACTTCTCTGAAGAGCCCTAAAACACCAAGGAAGCTGATGATCTGAGGACGAGCAGTGTCAAGGACAAGTTCAGCCCGGTGCCCCTCGCCCCTGGGGCCAGCAAATCACCAAAAGTAGGTATGGCCGTGGGCTGCTTGTCTGGCCCCTGCCCTGTGTCCCCTCCCCTCAAACAAGGGTGACCATGTCTCCCTATTGATGGGCATGGGGCCACTCAAGTAAAGGTTCTCCCTGCCTCACCTGCTGAAGAAGGACCAGGCTCCTGGGACCTGCTACGGGCCCTCCAGCTGGAGAAGTAGAAAGGTTGGAGGTGGACCAAGAAAGAGGCAGGTGGTGCTATAG
The DNA here is from genome assembly GCF_963924675.1 of Phocoena phocoena. Classification (NCBI taxonomy): domain Eukaryota; kingdom Metazoa; phylum Chordata; class Mammalia; order Artiodactyla; family Phocoenidae; genus Phocoena; species Phocoena phocoena. The sequence continues at coordinate 11,462,519 of NC_089219.1, read as the reverse complement.
TCTGAATGTTTGTGTCCTGCCAAAATTCATATGTTGAAATCCTAACACCTAATGTGATGACATTAGAAGGTGGGGCCTCTGGGAGGTGCTTAGGTCATGAGGGTGGAGCCCTCGTGAATGGGATTGATGCCCTTATAAGAGACCCCAGAGAGCTCCCTTGTCCCTTCTACCAAGTGAGGACATGGCCGGAAGTCTGTGACCCAGAAGAGGACCAAGAAAGCAGGCAGCCGGGGGTTCCCTTTCCTCCTCTCTGCTTCCACAGGTTGTTGACTTAATGCCACACTCTGTCTGCAAGTGACAGGCCCGGGGAGGCCAACTTCTAGGGACCCAGCTCACCTACTGTGGAAGGACAAGCAGGGGAAGCTGGGGCCCTGCTGCTCAGGGCTGGCACCCAGGGCACCAAGAGCTCCAGACCAGTCAGAGGCTGTGGGTGCCTGGCCCAGAGAGCTCCCCCGGGGCTGTTTTCATCCTGGAGAGGAAGGGATCTGTATACTTGGGAGGTGAGAGGGCAGGTCACTGGTAAACACCAAAGTGGGCCGTGGGGCTGAAGCTTTTAAATTTAAGTGCCATCTCTGACAGTCTAGCTCAGAGGAGACACGCGTGAATGCACTCATGCAACCAGGCCACCAACCACTGGGAGAACCACTCAAACCTCCCACGGCCGAGGAAACTTAACGAGCTTCCCACCTCCGTTTTCTCCACGGAGTACATGCAAACCTTGGTCATAGCTGTTGTCACGTGGTATGATGTACTTGAAGCGCAGTTTTCAACAGTTTTTCTGCCCCGCTCACCAGAGGTTACAACTCTCTCCCTGCAGACACAGCAGCTTACTAAGGCCTGCTTCATTGTGGGGACTGACTCTTTTTTCTTTAAGTTTTGGGACCCTCTTCAGCATGACCACAGCACATATACCAGACAGATATTTACTGAACCAAAGTCCTTGGTCATCTGACCAGAAACTCCTACTCACCCCACAGAGCCCAACCTATATGTCACCGCCTCTGTGAAGTCTTCCAGGACTCTCTCCCAGGAGGCAGAATTTCCTGCTGTCTCATTGTTCTCCCCAGCCCTTTTTTCACACTCTCATCATGGTACTATTAGTAAGACACAGAGCTGACAGTCACTGAGCACTTAGCATGCACTAGGCGCTATGCTGAATGCCCTGTATCCATCATCTCATACGGTCCTCATCACAGCTCTGCAAGGTCTGCACCATGATCGCTGTTTTGCAGATGAGGAAACTGAGGCTCTGAGAGGTTAAGGGAGATGCCCAAAGGCACACACGTGGGGAACCGGGATCTGAACCCAGGCTAGCCGGAATCCAGAACGCACACTGTCACTGACTGCGCTTTCCTGTCCAAGCTGGTTTGCCCAGGAGACATGGAGCCGTAACTAGGGGCTGTGCCTGTTCATCTCAGTGCCCAGACCTGGGCCTGACAAGGGGCCTCCCCAAGTGAGCATAAGGGGACACGAGCAGTGCATCTGTGTTTTGAGATTCAAGGCCAGACCCTGTGCCGGGTGGGGGAGGGGAGGTAATGAGGGGGCTGGTGGGTGGGGGGAGGGGAGGGGCGGGGGCTGCGTGCTGACCTTGCGGTGCTGCTCGTAGTTGCGGATGAAATCGCGCAGCTGCTCCTCGCGGCTCTCCAGCGTGGCATACAGCTGCTGCATCTGGCTCACCAGGTCCGTCTTTTCACCCTTTAGGCGCTTTCGGTCGGCTTTCATCGCTGGGGGACAGAGAACCGAGTTAGTTAGTTCCCGAGATCCTAGCTGCCTGTCACCCCGAACGCTGAGAAGGGACCCCGTCTCCTTCCCTTTTATGAACAGACGAGGAAACAGGGTTCAGAAAGAGGAAGTTTCTCTCCCAGGTTCCTATGTTACTCAGTGGCATTCCCCAGATTCAAACCTAGACCCGCCTATCCCTAGCGTCCCAATTCTCATTTCTCAGTTTTACTGACCCAGCCAGGGGAGCAAGTCCTTGAGTGAATGTCTGTCCCCGCCCTGAACTGCCTAGGTCCGCAGAAGGAAAGAGCTGGAGGCCTGGTGAGCTTGTGAACCCTCTGCTCCCCCGTCTCTAACCACGGCCCAGGAAGCTGATGGGATCCTTTACTTCCTGCTGAAATGAAATCCCAGGGCCCAGTCTGAGCCCAACAGAACTCAGCCCAGCCCAACAGTCCACTGTCTGCTCCAACTCCTTCACAGGGAAAAGTGTTTGATTAAAACCACACAGCAAGTTATGACACCAAAAGTATGAGTAACAGCAGAAAAAACAGATACACTGGACTTCATCAAAATTAAAGACTTTTGTGCTTCAAAGGATACCATCAAGAAAGTAAACAGTGCAAGGAATGGGAGAACAGAGTTGTAAACCATATATCCGATAAGGGGCTTATATCTGGAGTATATAAAGAACTCTTACAATTCAATAATAAAAAGACAAATAACCCAATTAAAAATTGGGCAGAAGATCTGAACAGACATTTCTCCAAGAAATAGCCAATAAGCACTTGAAAAGGTGGTTTACATAATTAGTCATCAGGGAAATACAAATCAACACCACAATGAAATACTACTTCATACTCGCTAGAATGGCTAAAATATAAAAAGAAGACAGTAACAAGTGTTAGCGAGGATGCGGAGAAACTGGAACCTTCATACACTGTTGGTGGGAATGGAAAATGGTACAGCCTCTGTGGAAAGCAGCTGACAGTTCCTCAAGTGATGAATCGTAAACTTCCCCTATGATACAGCAGTTCCACTCCTAGGTGTATATCTAAGAGAACTGAAAACGTATGTCCACACAGGAACGTGTGTATGTATGTTTATAACAGCTGTAATGCTGAAACAACCATATGTCCATCAACTGATGAATGAATGTTTAAAAGTGTAGTACATCCATGTAACGGTATATTATTTGACAATAAAAAGAAGTAATGATTCATGCTACAATGTGCTGAATCTTGAAAATATTATGCTATGTGAAAGAAGGCAGTCACAAACGGCCACGTGCCATATAATTCCATTCAAATGAAGTGTCTAGAATAGGGAAACCTATGGAGACACAGATTAGACTAGTGGTTGCCTTGGGCCGGGGGCCGGAGATATGGAGGCGTGGCCAAAGGGCATGATGAAAATACACTAATATTGATGTACATCTCTGAATATAATAAAAACTATTGAATCACGTACTGTAAATGGGTGCGTTGTATGCTATGTGAGTTGTATCTCAATAAAGCTGTCACACAGACAAGCAGACACAGACACACAGACATGGTGCCCTGTGTTCCACACAGCCTCCTGGCAGCAGTGTGGCTTTTGCTCCCTCCGGACTCTCCTCAAGGCACTGGCTCTGTACAGAAGGGAGTGGAGACGGGCAAGCCTGGGCTTGTGCAGGGCGGGCCCCACTGCCTTCCCCAGGGTTCCCAGCACTCCATCCCCTCCCCCCTCTGTGGAGAGAACACTGAGGAAGGAACTGTGGAGGCGGTGGGGAGGGGGCAAAGCAACTCCTTGGCTCTGGAAGCTTCCAGCGTGAGAAGGCACAGAGTGGTTAAGTAATTTGCCCAGAGTCACACAGCCACATCTGACTTCAAGGCCCAAACACTTGACCCTACATTATGCCGCCTCTGCAGAGAAGCCCCCAAACCCCAGAGGGTCCCAGCCCCACGGCTAGCTGAGGGCAGTGATAGCGGGCAGGCAACGGCGGTGCCACCCCATCTTGTCCCGGACAGTGAACCTGCAAACTCAGCCTCTGATATGAAAAAGTACGGCATAAGGACCGAGGACCCTGGGCTCTGGCTCGGTGCCTGACATAAGCTGCATCTTCACCCCCTACCTCCACCAGGACCGCCCTGTAGAACAGGGTAAGAGGCAGGCGAGCTGGGGCAGTGTCGTCACGTGCAAGGAGCCCTGGGGAGACCCCTGCGGTGGGGACCGCAGGTCTTGGGGGGCCCTTTAAATTCCAGCTTTGCGCTTCCTGGCTGCTACAGCTGGACTTGTCCCCTTCACGGCCAGCTTGGCTGAGCAGCACCTTAGGTCACCGTGGCCGGAATTCCAGGCCTGACTCTGGGCTGGACCCTGCCAGGCTGCGGACCGAGAAAACACGGAAGCTGAATCTCGCGGAATGATGCCAGGTGAAGATCATTTAAAAACAAAGACAAGGTGCCTCTGGAACCATGGCGTGAACCAAAAAGCTTCTGTGCCGTCTGCCCAGCTTTTCAGAAGCACAAATGTCCACAACCCACCCAGGAAACTCATGTGGAGGACCTGCGAGCACCTGGGGACGCCCCACAGGCCTGAGGTGGGAAAGCGGGCGTGTGTCCCCATCGAGCCTGAACATCCCCAAGTATCCCCAACAGATGTGGGGGTCCCCTGAAGAGGGGAACAGGTATTGTAACTCTTTAGGGAAATAAGGCACTTAGCCTGACAGACTCCCCAAGAAATAATTTAAACTACAGACACACAGCTATGAAAATTACACAGTGGAATGCGTCCTTCCTTTGTCATAAGCATGCTTTTATTTCTCCTTCAAAACCCTGTTTGACGATCTCCAAACATCCTTAATGCAAGATGAGGTGATGGTCCACGAGCATGTCGGTCTCTCTCTGTGACCAGCCTCCTCCTGCCTCGGCCCCAAGCTCCCCAGCGCTCTGTTCTCCTTCCCGGCCACCCAGCTTCACCCAGGTGTGTCCCATGCCAGCAACTAGGCCGCCGGAACCACTGCCATGGTGACAGGTGATGTCATGCCCAGTAGACCCTGCAGGAGACCAGCCTGGCTCCTGGGAATGTGGGGACTCTGGGGGTGAGAGGGAGGGTGTGCAAGGAGGGACTGATTTTTCTAACTCAAGGAGGCTGGATGTTTGCATGAGCTGGAGGGTGGAACCAGGGCCCCAACCATGACCCCAAGACGATGGCGCTTCTCTGGGGCCATCACTCTTCCCAAGCTTCTGAGTTCTGCCTTTCCACAGCAGACGCCCTCCTCTTTCCCTGGCTTGGGATGCCATAGCCCCTAACCCAGATGCGACGCAGGGTGGAGCAGTGTCAGCCCCAGTTTAACTTCTGCAAATGCGACTCTTGGCAGGTGGGACCAGAGAGAGAAGAAAGGTCCCTTGACTCCAGCCTTGGGCAAAACAGACCCCCTCCTCCAGTGCCCAGGTGACGGGAGGCCACAGCTGACAGGCAAAGAGAACAGCGCAGGGTAATTCTTGGCTTTTGAGCTTCTGGGGGTCGTGGGCCTGGAGAGTAAGGGATTTTACAGGGAACGCTGAGCACGAGGGGCTCTCTCCTTATGCACCGGGGCAGTGCCTGCAGTGAGAACCTTGCCAGGCAGTGAGGGACCAGGCTGTCAGCTTTCCCCTCTCCCAGCCTCGGTTTTCCCCCAGGATGGGCGTGCTGGACTCCGTGAGCTTCCTTTAACTTCTGAGGTCCTAGACAACTTCTCCTTGACCACTGTCCCCCGCAAACATGCCCATGGCCTTGCCCAACACCACACAGCAGGGCGGACGGGCACTGGTCTGGGGTCAGAGGATCTGGGTTCTGTCCCTGGCTCAGAGTCCTAACCACCGGATGAGGGAATTCCCTGGCTCTGAGACCTCAAGCAAATCACGTAACCTCCCCGCACCTCAATTCCTTAGATATTAAAACAATTCCCATGGGCCAGGCACGGCTCTCAGCCCCCGATGGGTTTTTGTCACTTAATTCTCGCAACTACCTTTTGAAGTCAGTCCACATTATAGATGAGGAAGTGGGCATCCAGGGAGATTAAGGAACATGGCCAAGCAGTGAGTGGCAGTGCCCACCTGTCCCCAGCACCCTCCTGTCCCACAGCTTTGCTGGCTCCCAAACTGCCAACCCCCAACAAATCTGCACAGCCCGGTTGGCCTCATCTTCTCCTCGGGACTTTGTGCTGGGGGTAGGGCTGCACCTGCCTTATGGAGGACGGAACTGAGGCTCAAAGGGTTAACTGACACACCAAGACCCGTGCAGACCCTGGACTTGCATCCTTGGTGTCTGACCTTGAACTACTCACGCTCCTCCATCACCCCTACTGTGAAAGCACATCGCTGTGAACACAGAACCTTCATCGATCCATAAAACCAGTGGACGATCCAAATATTCACACCAGTTACTCGTGCTACAAGATACTGTTTCTGCAGCTGTCTTACAGTCCCAAGCGGGGAGGTTTCCATTAAAGGCGGTTTGACATTCTTATACGCACCCCATGACTGCTCCGTGACTGCTGGAAGGAGGGTGTGTATGCGTGCATGTGTGCGTCAGCAGCCCTTAAGGAATCCTCCACTAGCCACCCCCTCCCGCTTACAGGATCCTCAGCCAGCCCAAGGCATGGTCTCATTCCATGAGGTCAGATTTCCCATTAGTCTGAGCTCAGAAGACTGCTGGCCTGCTTCTGGATGGTCCACGGCCAAGACCCCTTGTGAAAATTCCAGCCTGGTGGACCCCTGACAAACACTGGGTCAGTTTTCGGGAGGGGTGGCCAACAGGGTCCGGCAGACCTCAGCCTGTGTATGACAATCCCAGATGCCACCAGCAGGGGGCCGCCTTTCTTTTCCACTCAACATTCCTGATCAGCATCTACAGGTTCTGGGAAAGGAGGGGTGGGTAGGTGGGAGCCAGAAGGGCTTGGTAAACCACTCTGAATACACACCCACCAAAATGTTCTTCCAGCTCAACTTCCCTTTGACGGGGAAACAGGCCCAGAGAGGGAAAGAGTATCAAATATCACATAGTGAATAAGCCCAGGTCTCCTGATTCTTAAGCCAACACAGTTGGGTTAAAAGCATCGGCTTTGGAGTCTGCCTATCAAAATTTAATTATCTCTAGAATGGAGGATTAAAGTATAATCATTTCTGCCCTATACAGAACAGACTGCCATATCTTGAGTGAACGGTCAGGTAGGGACCTTGAGCACTGGGGAGAAGAGAACCCAGAAAGACACAGCTCCAGATTCACAGAGCCCTGGATTCCAGTCTGGCCTTTACCCTGTCCAACCTGGAGGGTCTTATTTGCAGGTCACTTCTCTGAGCAAAAGCTTCCTGAGCTGTTAAGCTGAGGATGATATTCTCTACCTTTAAGGCTCTATGTGACATTACCCAACAGCAGGTGCTCATTGAATGTTAGCATCGTTTCCTGTCATTCAGCTCCTACGCCTGCACTCAGGCCCCCAAAAGTCTCAGAAGATACAGGTTGACTTGGCTGACAGGCTGCATTCTGAGACAAGGACCAAAGGAAGAAGCCAGGGCAGGGAGAAGGAGGCCGCAGCCCAGGGAAGCAAGTAAAAGATCCCAGACTTATGGCCCTGGGATGGGTATAGCCTAGTTTATCTTGCTTTTTCCTGTTTGAGGGCTGAGTAAGGTGAGTTCAGAACAGGTCAAGGTTCAACCTATTTTACAAAGGTTAAGCAGACTTGCCCCATCAGGAAGTGCTTACGTAGCAAAGGAAAGCCAACCACTCACTTGGATAAATGGCAGCCACTGGTGGTGACCGAGAAAACTGTACCCGCTGAGCCAGGTCAGATGTGGGCTTGGCTGGGCGGTCTGGGGTCTGACCTAGGGCAGCTCTGTTCCTCACAAATGGAAACCCCCCTTTTCTTCTCATTGCCAGGTGAGGTGGGTTGACCAGCTCACATGGCCAACGAGAGGCAGATCTGGCACCTGACCCCAGTACTTCAACGTTCAGGCCCATGATCTTTCCATAATCCCCCATAGCTCCTCTCTCCAAGTGCAGGCTAAAAAGTTAGGCAGTGTGACCTTTCCAACCTCCTGCCTAGGGCAGGAAAGGGAACTATCTGGAATACAGGTTCTCATTTTCCAATCCTGTGTCCATGCAGACATGACTAATCAACCAGGCTGTATAGGAACCTGGGTTGATTGGGGATGTCTGCCATGAGACGACGGGAGGGAAACGCAGATTTGCCAGGTCTGCCTCGGACGGGGAGGCAGCCATCACTGACTGATCAGAGTTGGCATGTTTGAGAATGATTTGGTGAGCCTCTTCTGGGTCAATGCTGTGCCAATTACCACTGCATCCCATGGAACCAAGGTCAACTCCGTTTAACCAAAAGAGAAAGAAGCAATTCTCTCAACTGGTAGAAAACCAGTCCATTCACATCAATGAGATGGTGGTAGACAAACTCCAACCTGCAAGCTTAAAGGTGAGAGAGCAGACTATTTCCCTCAATTGGGTTAAAGGTAGATGAAGGATTACTGAGTTTACTTACATATTTTTATGTCCACCCCAAAGAGCAATATAAGCTCCTTGGGACCAGGGACCTGGCCTGCCTTGTTCACCACTGTATCCCCAGCATCTAGAACAGTGTCTGGCACATAGTAACTGCTCAGTAAATACCGGTGGATTGACTCTCAAATGAATGACTGAACAAAGTAGACAGCCTGGGAAGGAGAGGGGACCTGGTCCACAGCCATCACTGAGAAGCATCCAATATTTCCGGGGTCCTGGGGGCAGAGAAGGTTCTACTTCCCTTTATTCTGTCTCTCCTTGCCTTCCGGGGTGGGACATGGCAGGCTAATTTCCCTGTGGCCCCTGATAGGACCCCGAGCCTCGATGCTCTCAGGGCTGACTGCAACATGGCTGCAGTTCTTGCCAAACTACCCAGGGCTCTGTGAACCGTGTCCACGGCCACTTCACGTTGTTCCTGCCATGTCCCAGCAGGACACAAGGAGACTCAAGTGGACCAAAGCTTCCCTTCTGACCCGGGGCACCTGCAGAATTTTAAGGAGCTCAGGGCTGGGGACAGACCCCAGACACTGTGCTTTGCACGGGAGCGAGGTGTCTGCTTCTCCCAGGGGGCTACCCTGCCATCAGCCTGGTCACGGCTGTGCCTTCCCTTTGCCTTGGAGAGGCCACCCTCCCACTCGGCTCCCTCTGCCCAACCTGGGGGCCCCCTGAGCCGGCAAGGCTGCCATGTTTGGCTAGGCAGGAGGCTTTGAGACCAGGTCTCCCTTCAGGACAAGGGCCCACTCAGATGTGAGGGTTCTTGGACCGTGCCTTGCACTGGGTTTATCCCAACATCCCATGAACATGCAATTCCCTCTCACATCTTTAACAGAAAAACTGCATGTGACCCCCCTTCCCCTCCAGCTCTCATTCCACTTCTCTTCTTCCTTTTGGAGCAAAGAAGTTTGGAAAGACTGTGGCCCCCGTGCGTCCATGCCCCTCCTGCCGTCCTCTCGGACACGTGCTCATCTCCAGGTCACCGATAACCTCCAAGCCACGAGCCCCACCGTCCTCGCCTATGCGCTCCTTGGCATGGGGGATGCTTCTCTGCACGCTCCCAGCCCCTCTTTCCTGGCTTCTTCTCCCGTCTCTGGCTGCTGTGTCGCTGTCTCTTGGCTCCCCTCCCCTCCCTCTGACCTCCAGGCATCAGCGGGCTCGGCCCTCCTGTACCACGGTTTCCTGGCCGGGCTCATCCAGCTTCCCAGCTTTAAATCCACCCATATGCTGATGCTTCCCGGCCTGGACCTCGCCCCAAACTCCACACTCAGAGCCAAGAGCCTCCCACGCCAGGTGTCTAACAGCATCTCCAACCTCACACGTCCAAGAGTGAGTCCCTGAGAAGCCCCCTGACAACCCGCTCCTCTCTGTCTCCCCAAACTCAGCTCATGGGGACCTCAGCCTTCCCGTTCCTCTGGACCCAAGCCCCAGAATCTTCCTTGATACTGTTTCTCTCACGCCCCACACCCAAGTCATCAGAGAGCCACGTCAGCTCTGCCTGTAACATCTTACCAGAATCTGGCCACTTCTCGCCACTCCTCCGTCCCCACCCTGGTCCGTGTCACCACCACCGCGTGTCTGCGTCGTGCAGTGGCCTCCGAACTGGTCTCCCAGCCCTTTAGTCTACGTCAACTCAGCAGGGAGTGTCCCCTTAACGTGCAAGTCAGGTCATGTCACTTCTCTGCTCCTTCATTATGGCCCGTCTCACTCAAGGGAGAGCACAGTCCTTAGAATGGCCCATCAGGGCCACGTGACCTGTCATCCCCCCACCCCCACCTGTATCTCTGTGATCTCCCCAGCCACCCCTGCCCCACTGCTCCTCGCTGTTCCTGGTTCATGTACGTTGCCCGTCCCTCGGCATCTCTGCGCTGGCTGTTCCCCACCTGGAGCATCCTCGTCGCTCCGCCCCCTGTGCCTGTGGCCCATTCCTGCCTCCTCCAGGTCTTGACTCAAATGTCAGTTTCTCAGCAAAGCCGTCCCTGGACACCCTCCTCACTCCGTTCCCTGTTTTTTTCTGCTTTGAACTCACCACCATCTAACACTACAGATTCTGGGTTTATTGAGGGGAAGTGACGTTTAAGCATCCCTGCCTTTCTGCTGAGGAATGCCCGCCCTCCTCCCCTTTTCAGGATTCAGTGCAGCTTCTTTCTGGGTTTCCAAAGCCCACAGCTCACGCCTCTACTTGCTGCAGGGAGCCCTCCCCGCCCCATAGGAAGGTACACCAGCAGCCTGGAAACCAGACCAACAGCTCAGGGCTTTCCCACCTCCCAGACTAGCCTAGAAGCTGCTCGAAGGCAGGTCCTGGGCCTCATCCGACAGTATTTCCAGGAGCCAGCACTAGGCACGGGTCTGTTCAGGTGAAGAAAGTGGGGGAGAGATGACTTGGGGGCTTGAGCAGGGTGGGGAAGGGGGTGTGCTCATAATTGCCAAATTCTCAAGCTGCCCTCCCTTCCCTGATTCTCCAGCTTAGAGTCTCAAGAGAGGACCGCTATAACCAAGGGTGGAACACGCAACTGCCACAGGGCCCTGACAGCGACCATCGGTAGGAAAGGAAAAGCAGGTGGGGACCTAGAATGCACACCCAGCCTGGAGCGGCAGCTGTTCCATGACTGAATGGGCCCCAGCATTGCCATACCAGCTGTCTCTTCTAGAAAATTCCATACTCTAGATTATTACAATTTTTATGTTTTAAATATCTCCTTATTTTTCAATACTGGCAATTAATCATACTACCCAACCACACCTCTCGGCCTTGCACGGGGGCTGGACTGCTAACCTGAGCAGGTGTCCATAGAAGAAGAGAGATCAGGGTCCAGGCCCAGCTCCACCATTCACCAGCTACGTGACCTTGGATAAGTGCCCTAACCAATAGGTGCTTTTTTCCTCATGTTTAAAGTAGGATAACAGTTTCTACCTCATTCTACCGTGGTAAGCGCTAAAGGAAAGCAAAAGCTCTAACTGCATCTGAGGGTGGTTGCTTGCCTGTGCTTTAGCACCATTCTAAGTGACAGTCTAACAGTCAGAGCCATCTCAGATGGGACCGGGCGGTCCTGGGAGGGAAGAGGCACCCTGTTGTGGGAGTTTGAGCAGAGGATGCAAGAGCACTGGGGGGAACGCTGTCTCGGAGCCCGGGCAGGGGGGTGATGGGAGGAGGGATGCGTGCCCACTATTAGCCACCTGGAGAGTGTCCACCTCAAGCACAGAGGCCCAGGGGCTCCCAATGGGAAAAACTTTATTTTTTCGCCATGCCACACGGCTTGCGGGATCTTAGTTCCCTGACCAGGGATCGAACCCAAGGCTCCTTGCAATGGAAGCGCAGAGTTCTAACCATTGGACTGCTAGGGAATTCCCCCTGGGAAAAACTTTAGATGGGAGGGTAAGGCCAACCCCCAGGAGGGGATCAGACACCTGCAGAGAGAGTATAATAAGAGGTGCTGGTGACTTCCCTGGTGGCACAGTGGATAAGACACCACGCTCCCAACGCAGGGGGCTCGGGTTCGATATCTGGTCAGGGAACTAGATCCCACATACATGCCACAACTAAGAATTCATGTGCCACAACTAAGGAACCCGTCTGCCACAACTAAGGAGCCCACATGCTGCAATGAAGGAGCCCGCCTGCTGCAGCTAAGACCTGGCACAACCAAATAAATAAATAAATATTTTTTTAAAAAAAGGACTTCCCTCGTGGTGCAGGGGTTAAGAATCCGCCTGCCAATGCAGGGGACACGGGTTTGAGCCCTGGTCCGGGTAGATCCCACATGCCGCGGAGCAACTAAGCCCGTGCACCACAACTACTGAGCCTGTGCTCTAGAGCCCACGAGCCACAACTACTGAACCCACATGCTGCAACTACTGAAGCCTGTGCGCCTAGAGCCCGTGCTCCACAAGAGAAGCCACTGCAACGAGAAGCCCATGCACCGCATGAAGAGCAGCCCCCGCTCACCGCAACTAGAGAAAGCCCGCACGCAGCAACAAAAACCCAACACAGCAAAAAAAAAAAAAAAAAAAATAAGGTGCTATTGGGGGGGCATGGGAGCCCTTTTCAGGCTGTTCATGGTCCTAGGTGGGGGCAGGGGCACACTGTTGCTGCCACCCACCCGTCAGCTCTGAAGACCTCAGAGCTCATTCAGAAGCCTGCAGGGTAAGTGGCAGGTCCAGGAATCCAGGCCCCCACTTCCTGCCACGGGAACTGGGAGGCCGGGGGTGGGGAGGGGGAGGTGTTTGTTTTCCAGCCTCTGAAGGCAAATCCAGGAAAGTCCTCCTTCCTCCAAATCACCACTAAAAATAGTGGCAGGGGATGGGCCCGGAACTGTGACATTCCCTAGACTCGGGGTGGAGATTTCTGGAAACACAGCATCGGCCCACAGGCCCCATGTCCCACACAATGAGGACTATTTTTCAAGGCTCATGTCGGTGTGTGAGGTCATTCTCAGGCAAGACGATGGCGCTGGTTAGGCCCTGAGAGGAGGCAGGGAATGCCCAGGGGACAGGGAGACAGGACACCAGGGTGCAAGCCAGTGTGCTGTGTGGCCTTGGGAGCTCACACACCCTCTCTGGGCTTTGGTGTCATACTCTCAAGATGGTCTAACAGGCCCTCTAGAACCTTCAGGAAGCTGCCCTGGGCACCCAGTGGTTTGGGGACTGGTCTCATCGTGCCTTCTCTCCAGCAGAGACCCAGCAGGGCTGTTCAAGGTTAGATGCAGGTGGCAAACTGGTAGCAACGATCAGCCTCTTCCCAGGCAAGTTCAGAAGGAGAACGACCACAGAGAGCAGGCGCTGGAGCTAGACTGTCTGGGTTCAAACCCAGCTTGGCCGCTCACTAGAGGTGTGACCTGGTGCAAGTCATAGATCCCAGATTTTCACACTGTAAAGGAGGGATAAATAGTTCCTACCGCAGCCCATGCCCAACAAACACTCATCCATGTTCACCAAGGTTCCTGCATGGAAAAGTTACACTGTCTGTAAAAGCTCCAGGCCAGGAACTGCCTGGGCAACCCTGAGCAGAAGGGCTCTACCCATTGTGGTCTCTTCATCAGAGCACGACTCCGTCGAAGGAGAACGAGAAAATTACAACACACACAACATGAATGAACCACAGAGGAGAAATGCTGAGCCAATGCGGCCAGACACAAAAGCGTATATTCCGTGTCACTCCCTTTACGGCACGTGAAAAGGGCAGGATTAATCCACGTGCTGGGAAGTCAGGAAGGGGCTCTCCACGGAGGGGATGGCGACAGGAACGGTGCCCCGGAGAGCTTTCAGGGAGACAGTGATGTTCTACTTCTTGATCCAGGGGCTGGTGAGGCAGAGGTGCTCAGTCTGTTTCGATTCACCAAGCTGTGAATTCACTTGCACTCTTCTGCAGATATGTCATATTTTAATAAAAAGCTTTAAAAACAGCCTCCACCTCACAGGACTGGCTTTGTACATGCAACGCGCCCAGAGCGGTGTCGAGTGTAGGGGGCAGTGCTCAGTAAGTACCAGTTCTTATCATCCGGGGGGAGGCGGCCCTCATGCCATCGGGGGCACCCCATGAGTTGGTAGTGAAGAAGGGCAGCTCCAGGTATGGACAAGGTGTGCCCTACGTGAATCCTGCAGGACTCCCGGGGCTCGGGAAGGAACATGAACTTGGGGTTGGTCCTGGATTCAAAGTCCAGCTCCTTCCTGCACGGGCAAAGATGATACCTTCTGTGTGCGACTGTGGTGAGAGTTAAGGGGCAAGACTTCCATGAAGGGGCACAGACAGAGCTTGAGGGATGAAGGTCAGCGTGGGCTTCCCCAGCCCTGAGGAGGAGGGGGAGGGGAGGGGAGGGGAGGGGGAGGGGAGGGAGGGGAGGGGAGGGGGAGGGGAGGGAGGGGGAGGGAGGGGAGGGGGAGGGGGGAGGGGGGAGGCAGATGACCGTGTAGCAGCCGTTACCATTTACTGAGTGTTCTTTACGGGTTGGGTTAAAACATCTTGTAAGTCTCACTAAATTTTCTTTGCAACAATCCTGTGAGGTAGTTACCATCATGATCCACAGCGTACAAACCAGGAAAGCGAGTCAAGGATCGGTTAGGCTGACCCAGCTGACAGGTAAGTGGTGGATGCAGGATCCAGCCCAGGTGCTCTGGCTCTGAGCTCCTGCTTTGTCCAGGTGGGCAGTGGCAGGTGTAGCATGGCTGGGGTGGATGCCGGCCTTGGTGGTGGGGAGGAGGCGTGTCTGGTGGCCCCATCTCACAAGATCCCAATTCCCTTCAGGGCCCAGGCCTTGATGGGGGACCTGCTGGGTCACCTCAGAGAACTGGGAGGGTGGGGGCAGGGAGCTGGGACAGCTCCTGGGAAAACAGGGGTCCAGGTGGGGGTGACAGCAGGACATCAAGGATTCAGGTGTTGCTCTGCCTCCCACGGGCCGTTGCCTTTGGGAAGCCACGGGACCTCTCAGAGACTCAGTGTTCTCCTCTGTGGGATGGGTACAATGAAACCTGCCAACCTCATAGACTGAGCCGTGCCTGAATGAGCTCTATAAACCATTGAGGGCTTCAGAAGTGTGAAGACGGCTGTTCCTATGAGGGAACAGCTTGCCTGGGGGCTGCAGGTGCCCACCTGTGCCGTCTGGGCAGGTACGTCTGTCTACTTCTGGCACAGAGGGTTAACCAGCTGCCATGGCCTCGGATCTGAGCCCCACTCCCAGATCAGCTTTCACAGCCACAAAACTCACATTCTGATCCTCACCGACTCCTAGGAAACTCTCTGAGACTACTTCATAATTTGGCAGAGGAAGAAAGGGTTGTTTTTTATCGACCTCCTAAATTCTCAGTGGCAATAATAATAATTATTATTATTTTATAAATTTATTTATTTTATTTATTTATTTTTGGCTGCGTTGGGTCTTCGTCGCTGTGCGCAGGCTTTCTCTAGTTGTGGCGAGCGGGGGCTGCTCTTCGTTGCGGTGCTCGGGCTTCTCATTGCGGTGGCTTCTCTTGTTGCTGAGCATGGGCTCTAGGTGCGTGTGCTTCAGTAGTTGTGGCACGTGGGCTCAGCAGTTGTGGCTCACAGGCCCTAGAGGGCAGGTTCAGTAGTTGTGGCGCACGGGCTTAGTTGCTCCGCGGCATGTGGGATCTTCCTGGACCTGGGATCGAACCTGTGTCTCCTGCATTGGCAGGCAGATTCTCAACCACTGCACCACCAGGAAGCCCCAATAATTATTATTTTTAATTTGTTATTGTATCTCTGCCCCCTTTTCTAGGAGGATGGTGACTTCAGTTAACAGAGGTATGGCAGCGAGAAATCACAAGATTTCAATTCCCTTGTCTTCTGCAACTGTCGGCCTTGCTTCTGCGGCGCAGCCAGAAAATGGAGACCCCCAGCCACTGCTGTTCCCCAGCAAAAGGCAGGTTCTTGCTGCCCCCTGGCCAGGGCCCCTGAGCTACCTGATACCACCCCTTTGATTGGCAGGGCGCACAAGTTTTATGGCAAGACTGGAAGTCTACTGTAATTAAGACCTCTGTAAAATATTTAGACCACTGTGCCCAGATATATTAATGATTATACATTTAAATGTTAATGAATGTAATTAGATGAAAGATTAGCCAAGCCTGTCACTAAATATACATTCAGGACTGATAAACTCTTGTACTGTAAAATTATATGTGTAAGCAGATGTACACTTAGACTTCTCAGATGGACTTTGATTCATCTTATTGAAATAAAAGCTCAAAGTGATGTCCAGAATAGGGAGGGAGAAAGGGAGTTAGCAGGCTGGGGGAAAAGGCAGGGGGTTCCGATGGGGAGGACCCTAAAGATCCCACAGTGTCTTCGGGAATGGTGAAGATCAAATGAGTTAGTACATGTAAAAACTTGCATGCCTCCATGGATGGAGAACTCACTACTCCTAGGAGTATCTAGTCTCAACTCTAATGACCACATCCCAGAGGCAGGCATAGGGGAATGGTTTAGCAGGGTGACACTGGGGTCTCCCCTGAAACACTAGGTTTATCTGTAAAAGATGCTTTAAAATAGCAAATCACCCTGTAGGTCAAGAAGAAGAGGAGCAGGACTTTAGTGTAGCCTTATTAATAGAAAGCCCTATATTTATTAGTTCAGGAAAAACTTACTGTGGGCTGACTATGTGCTGGGCACTGAGCCGGCTGCTGGGGAGCCTGGGTCAGCAAGACACATCAGGTCTTTATTCCGACGGAGATTGTGTCAGAGCAAGGGAGATACATGACAAATCAATTATTTAGACATACACCAAGGCCAGGCTGTGAAGGAAATAAATGAGGAATCCCCGGGGCAGCTGTGCTTTGGGTGGCATGGTCTGGAAAGGCCTCTCTTTTTTTTTCTTTTTTTTTTTTTTTTGCGGTACGCGGGCCTCTCACTGCTGTGGCCTCTCCCGTTGCGGAGCACAGGCTCCGGACGCGCAGGCTCAGCGGCCATGGCTCACGGGCCCAGCCGCTCCGCGGCATGTGGGATCTTCCCAGACCGGGGCACGAACCCGTGTCCCCTGCATCGGCAGGCGGACTCCCAACCACTGCACCACCAGGGAAGCCCGGAAAGGCCTCTCTTGAGGCCTTGAGACCCGCAGGATACAGAAGAAGCCAAACATGCCAGGAATGGGGAAGAGCATGTTGGCAAGGGGAACAGCAAATGCAATGGCCCCGAGGCAGCAAGAGCTGGGCATTTTCCAGGAGGGCAGGCCATCGTGAAGAAAGGGCTGCGAGGTGAAGTCGGGGCGGGGCCGGCTCCTGCGGGCCTGCGCAGTTGGCCTGAGTTTTCTCTGGAGGGTAGCGGGGGCCCCTGTATTCGTTTCCTGTGGCCGCCCTAATACACTGCACAGACTGTGTGGCCTAAAGCAGCAGGCGTGTATTCCCTTGCAGTTCTGGAGACCAGAAGCTTGAAATCGAGGTGTCGGCAGGGCTGTGCTCCCTCGACAATCCTTCCTTGCCGCTTCCAGCTGTGTCGCCAGCAAGCCTGGGTGTTTCTTGGCTGGTACATGCATCCCTCCCACCTCTGCCTCTGTCTTCATCCCTCTGTGTTCCTCCCTTCTCTTCTCTTACGAGGACACTTCACTAACCTGCATCTTGCCTTAACTACATCTGCAAAGATCTTTTTTCCAGCTAAGGTCACATTCACAGGTTCTGGGTGGACATATCTTTGGGGGAGGCAGAGGGCGCTGCATCCCTACGGCAGTCGAGGGTGCATGCGAGGGTGGCATGCCTTCTGACCACTCTGGCTACCTCTTGGAGACTAGACTGGGGACAAGCGGAAGCAGGGAGGCCCAGCCAGGGTTTTGCTGCTGTCCAGGCAGGAGAGGACCGACACCTGGAGGAGGGGGGCAGCGGTGGAGACAAAGAAGTGAATGGATGTGAGATATGCTGGAAAAGGCTGTGCCAACCAGAGGGAAGAGGTCACCAGAAACCCGCCCTCCAAATACTGAGGGGTCAGAGAGGCAGCCCCAGCAAGGTGTGCCCCGACCTGCCCACAGCCAGTGGTTTGTCTGCTGAGTAGGTGCCCCGGAGGGCAGAGGTGGAGGACCCAAGTCACGGCAGCTCAGTCACGCCAGCTCCCCGAGGGCCACCTCAGACCCCACCCTCCAAGCACGAGTGAGCTCTAGGCACACAATTACCTGGCATTGTGGACTATACATCAGTCTCTCGTGAGTTTGGCTGACATGAGTCTATCATGAGAAATCTGCCTTTCGGAGCTAAAGGGCAGAGTGCAGGATTATAGCAAGGAAATGCCATTCCTTCCCCAGCCATCACAGCCCCCGCAACTCATATAAACTTAAAAAAAAAAAAAAGGAATATTTCTTTAATCCTTACTGTGTGTCAGCAGTATTCTAAGCACTTTATATATTCTTAATCCTTAAAGTAACCCTATGAGGAAGGTGCTATTACTACAATGAACTATTATTCGTCCTATTTTACAGATGAGAAAACTGATGGACAGCAGTTAACTCATGCAGACAAGGTCCCTTCATACTAAAGCACCAGTCTTCAGAGGCTTAGGTCTCATGTCCCGAGAAAACAATTTAGCCAGAGCCAGGACGGGTAAGACAGGAAATCTGGCAGGGGGCTGGTCTCAGCCCCACAAATTGCCCAAGTGTCCCTTTAGAATCACCAGCGGTGGGACTTCCCTGGTGGCACAGTGGTTAAGAATCCGCCTGCCAATGCAGGGGACACGGGTTCTAGCCCTGGTCTGGGAAGATGCCACATGCCGTGGAGCAACTAAGCCCGTGTGCCACAACTTCTGAGCCCGTGCACCACCACTACTGAAGCCCGTGCGCCTAGAACCCGTGCTCTGCAACAAGAGAAGCCACCGCAATGAGAAGCCCGCACACTGCAACGAAGAGTAGCCCCCACTCGCCGCAACTAGAGAAAGCCCGCACGCAGCAACAAAGACCCAACGCAGCACCACCCCTACACCCCCCAAAAATCACCAGCCCCTTTCAGACAATGGCCCTCATTTGCCCGTAAGCAAGGGGCATGTTTCAAGACTTTTCCCAGGAGAACAGCTTTCCTGACAGTGACAAATGCTCAGAGTTCCATGCAAGCCAGCAGGTGCCCTCCCGCTCAAGAAGCACAGAGCTGAGTTTCTGGTGCTCTTCTCCTAGGTGCTGGAAATGCCCTGCCATGAAAAGTTAATCCAGCAGGGCTGAACTGGTTAACTGGAGACTTGGTCTAGAGATGGCTTGACATTGAGACAGGTGATAGAATTATTAAAAACAAACAAACAACCCATAGCAGCAGCAATAACCATACCTAATCTCTGCTGTGGGGGTGCTGTGCTTGACAGCCACCACCCTAGTCCTTCCTAGAAGCACCGTGTGAGGTGGGCGGGCGAAACCTGCAGTCCCATTTCACAGATAGGGAACCCAAGCAAAGTTAGAGTTACCTGCTCACAAATGAATCAGAGACTGGGCTGGATTCAAATCACAGACTTCTGACTCTTCTGACAAATCCTCTCCCTGCAGAAACCCCTGGGTGTGGCTGACTCTATGGCCATCAGGGTGAAGGTAGCCTGAAGGATTTGGGACTAACCCGGAAGGACCAAGGGCATAATTGTAACCCTTTTCCTGGATTCAAGAGTGGATCTTAGTTCCTGCTTAGCCTATGAGTCTCAGCCGGTGGTTGCCCTGGACAGAAGGCTCCCCAGGAATGAGCTCCAGTTTCCTGAGGCTCTCAGCAATTGGTTCCCTTGAGCATCCTTCCCATGTTCCCCAAGAGGTACCATTGTGTTGAGTGTGTGAGACACAGAAGCAAAGGAAACAGACCGATGGGCAAGAAAAGAATTTCTGAGTAGCAAAATAACTGTTTCTCTAATGTGCCACAGGGCCTTTGCACTTACCATTTGCGCTGCCTGAAACATGTCATCCCAAGCCCAAGCACATGGTGGCTCATTCCCCGCTTCCTTCAGGTCTTGAGTCACTGTCACCTTTTTAGAGAGGCCTTTACTGTTGCCTCATCTCTAAAACTGCAATGTTACCAGACATCCTAGCACTGACTATTTTCCTTACATACTTTTTATCTAAAGCTCTTTTCTCATCTGACATCATATATGTTTTGCATTTGCTTGTTTATTGTCTAGCTCCCCCTCCAACTAGCATGGGCAGGGATTTTGCTCATTTTTTCCCTGCTATGCCCACAGCATTAGGACGAGGATCTGGCACATAGAATGCGCATAATAAATGTTTGTGGAAGCATTTAGAAGGGGCCATAGTGGAGGTGAGTACAGGGTGTAGAAGGGACAGGAAGGCAGAAGAGCTACAGGAGGGAGGCTGGGGTCATTGCAGGAGAGGGGAGGGTGTTCGCAAAGCTCTGGACGTGTGTGGGGACCCAGTGTGTCTGGGGAACCGCGCTCAAGTCAGCACTACCTGAGCTTTGCTGGGAGTTGGGAAGAGGTGCTCCCAGGTGAGAAGCTGGCTGAGAGCTCTGGCCATAGCTTTTGCTCAGACACCGTGCTGAAGGCACCAGGGCAGAGAAAACTTGCCCGTTTGCTTTTTTCTGTGTGTGCAGGAGGGACCTCTGCAGGAAGGTTCAGAGGCTTTAAAGGGGGTCTACGCCTCTGTGTGGTTTCTTATGTCCTGATGCCTGTGCTGTGCCCTGCACTGGGAACCTGAAAGAAAGTAGGGTTGTTTAGCTTAGAGAAAAAAGCTGGAGAGGTTACAACCTATGTCTCCAAGTGTGGAGGGTTCCATCACCCTAGAGTCGAGGCACCAACTGTCCTCCATCCCCCATCGCTGCCAGCAATAGAAGAGACTTGGGAATAACTGGGTCTATTTAGGACAAACTTTCTAACACTTCGGTTGGGGATCCCTGCGGGAGGGCTTTTTAAACAGGATCCTCTTTCTCTACCAGCAGGCAGCTGGAGCAGTTGGCAAGAGGTCTCTGGTCACCTATGTTCAAGTCCCAGCCCCTCTACTTGTCAGCTGGGTGACTTTGGGTGAGTCTCTTAATTTCCTGTTTGCTCACCTGTAAACGGGGATGGTGACAATACCTACTTCATAGGCTACTCAGAGAATCCAACGAACTAACACACACAAAGCACCTGGAACAGCGCTCAGGGTGTTAGCTGCCGTTATTACCAGTGGTGGCTGAGAGTGGCAGGACCTGATGTGAGGCAGGAGGATGGACAGAAAGGCTCTCCAAAGCCCTGGGACTGTGGAGGAGGAGCAAATGTGCTCACGCAGAAGAAAGGAGCTGTAGGCGCTGGACTGACTGTGTCCACCACCCACCTTCCCACTGCCCCTCCCCCTTCTGGACCTAAGGATGCTAAGTGGTCCTCTTCTCCCATCCTTGCCCCTGTGGGCCCAGTGTTGGCCTCGCAGAAGACAGAAGAGCTCCTGCCTTTGAAGGGTTTACAGCCAGGTCAGAAAGAAAGGTCTAAATACAAATGATGAGGGTCATTATGTTTTTTGCCTGTTCGTTCGTTCATTCATTCATTCAGGAAAACATTATTGCTTACCTTAAGCCTGGCACCAAACAAGCACAGAAACAGAGATAACTAAAGTCTTGGATAATAATCCAAGGCAGTGAGGAGATAATAAAGGTGGTGGGGCTATGAGTAATAGGGAGAAGAAGGGGTAGCCAGAGAGAGATCATTATCCCTGGAAAGGCCTCTGGGGCCTCTCCCAAATTTCAGATGGTCTAACAGAAATGCAACCAACCACCTCCTGAGGCCGCATGTCCTGATGGCTGGCACTCAGTGCCCACAGAGCTGGGCCCTTGCCAGACCTCCGGGCATTTTTTTGTTTTTAATAGATCTTTACCGGAGTATAATTGCTTCACAATGCTGTGTTAGTTTCTGTTGTACAACAAAGTGAATCAGTTATATGCACACATACATCCCCGTATCCCCTCCGTCTTGAGCCTCCCTCCCACCCTCCCTATCTCACGTCTCTAGGTCATCGCAAAGCAACAATCTAAGCTAATCTCCCTGTGCTCTGCTGCTGTTTCCCATTAGCTAACTATTTTACATTCAGTAATGTATATATGTCGATGCTACTCTCACTTTGTCCCGGCTTTCCCCTCCCCCCTCCCCATGTCCTCAAGTCCATTCTCTACGTCTATGTCTTTATTCCTGCCCTGCCACTAGGTTCATCAGTACCATTTTTTTTTAGACTCCATATATATGTGTTAGCATATGGTGTTTTTCTCTTTCTGACTTACTTCACTCTGTATGACAGACTCTAGGTCCATCCACCTCACTACAAATAACTCAATTTCATGTCTTTTTATGGCTGAGTAATATTCCATTGTATATATGTACCACATCTTCTTTACCCATTCATCTGTCGACGGACATTTAGGTTGCCTCCGGGCATTTTATAAGCAAGGAGGGAGAGAGTTTATTCAAGTCTTGCCAGGAGGCCTGGATTCTAGAGATAAAGTGAGCATATAACCACTTTTCTCTGTGTCTGCTTTATGCACTGCGTCTGGGCTCTGACACTAACTGGCCACATAAACAGGGCAGGCCCCAGTCTCTGGGGCTGTCTTCTCATCAGCAAAGTGGGAATGAACTTCCTCTCTGTCTCTGAGCCAGGAGGTGTGCTCTGTCCACTAACATGCTAACATCTACTACATTTGTGCAACGCCCTTGACTACCTCGGTGGACATGTCATTTTCTAAATAGTTTTCTAGGTTGCACCCTCTAACTATGGAACTCTTAATAAATGTATTACTTGAACTGTTTCCTGATGAGCTAAGCTTTTAAAACACCACGATGGAAGTAAAGGTACTAAGTCATTATTCTGAAAACTGGTAAATAAAAGGAAAACAGTCAAGCTTTTATCCTGCGTTTCCTATACCAAATGTACCAGTGGGTAACCAAGCAGTAGATGGCGGGGAGCCTCTTTAAAAAGGATTCCAGCTAAGCTACTACAGGAAGAAGGGGCGACAGATGAGAACACCGCCCTTTTGCCACTTCTGCTGAATGTCTGGATTCAGGCAGGGCTGCCAGCATCGCAAAAGAGGGCAATCAGACAGCACATGCCTCCTGAGGGGAGGACCCAACATCTCCTTTGAAGGAGTCTTGCAAAAAATGAGTAGAGAAAATGATCAAGTCTCTAGATGAACTGCCAATTTGCAGGAAATTTAAAGGACAGAGGAGCATGTTGGACAGCACCATGGGGATGCAATTAGCAAACTCCAGACCCCGGGAGACCTACCAGACAAGCAACAGGGCGGCTCCTTCAACAAATAATTAGCAAGAATACAAAAAAAGGGAAGAGGAACATTTAGATTAAAAAACATTCCAACTAATTGCACCGTGTCCATCTTACCTGGATCCTGATTCTAACAAACAAAGTTTAAAACACGAATTTATGAGTCAACTGGAAATGTGAATCATGGCTGGATATCTAGTCTTTATTTTAGGTGTGATAATAGTTTAGTGGTTATGTTTTTTTTTTAAGAGTCCTTCTCTTTTATAGTGACAAAGTATTTATAGATGACATGATGTATTTTCTTCACAATAATACAGGGAGGGGGGAGTGGATGAGGGTGGGACAGAGTTGGCCACGGGGTGATGGGTACTGGGGTCAGGTCAGGGTCTATGGGATTCATTACACTATTCTATTGACTTCTGTATAAAACTGAGATTTTCCATAAGAAAGAAAACTGCCACCAAGGCTAGCGGAGGACAGTTTTTGCCTCTGCTGAGTCCCTTGGACTTTGGTGCTTTATAAAGTTGGCTCTGGGACTTCCCTGGCGGTCCAGTGGTTAGGACTCTGTGCTTCCACTGCAGGGGGCACGGGTTCGATCCCTGGTCGGGGAACTAAGATCCTGCATGCCTCCTGGTGCAGCCAAAAAAGAAAAATAAATAAAAAATAAAGCTGGCTCCTCTGTAGTCTTTCCTCTGCTATGTGGCTGACAGCTGTCCCAGCTGCAGGAGTGCTCCGAGCAGCCTCACCCAAATTCTCCTCTAAACTGCGATGGGCTTAGCAGAGGCCTTGGCTCTCTGGAGTGTGTGAAAAGCACACATCACCCCAGCCCAAGCAAGGGCTGCCATCTGTGCAGAGGTCCCCAGGAGCCACGGCTTTGGTTCTGTCTGTTCCCAGCCAGGCTTCATTCCCTTCCTGGTGCCCAGTATGCTCTGCAGAGCCGAGACAGGTTCTCAGGAAGTGTGACGTCACGGTGCTACCGTCGCTCGTTTCCATCGGGATTCTGGCCGTGGGAGGGAAAAGCCACTGGTGCTACTGTCAGCAGGCACTGTCTCTTCCCCACATCATCCCGGGCTGCAGCCCTGGGTCTGGTTTAAAATCGTCCCCGCCTTTGCAGACGTGCCCAGGATGCTACCTGTGCAGTCAGAGGACGGGCTGCAGAGGCTGCCGCGAAAAACTGCCAACTCAGCCTGCAGCACTTATTTACTTCTGCAGAGAAAAGAATCTGACCTCTTAAGGAAACATAAGTGAAGAATTTCCTGGCTGATTGTCTGGGGGGGAAATAACAGGAACTGAGCTAGTAACAGCCCAAACAAACAGCACGAAGTGATGAGGATGAAGTAGAGGCCCGGAGGGGGCGGGGCCTTGGCACTGCCTCTCCGTGTCCTCAGCCACCACTGCAACTCTGCTGTCCCTGCCCCAGGGATCCTGGGTCCACGGGGACCACTGAGGACCTGGGCTGACTCTCAGCAGTGCCTTATATAGACCTTGAACTTGGAAGGCAGATGGGGCAAGGTAGAGAGAGCCTTAGGCTTAGAGCTGGGTACGGAGGTTAGAGGCCCCGTGATACCCTGGGCAGGTCACATTACCGCTGATCTTTAATTCTGCCTTCTCCATGGGGTGCTTTTAAGGCTCACACGAAATGACCTCTGTGGCGTGTTCTGCAAACAGTGAGGTGCTCTGCAAACATGGTGGGGCATTACCCCTCCTCGTCAGACAGATCTCACTCCTGCACACAGCTCCGTGAGCAGCAGTGTTCCCATCTCATGGCCAAGTGGTCTTACAGCTAGTGAGAGTCAAGGCCTTCTACTCGCAGGCTCGTCTGAGGCCTGCACTGTCCAGGGACCTGTGTAGTTCCAGCAGCCTCAGGCCATGCATCAGCTTGGGAAAGCCCCCTCCTTCACGACATTGGCAGCCCAGGGTCCAGAATCACAACCGGGTCCCAGACTCAGACGGTGAGGGCTGGACGGGTGAGGTTTGGCTCGGGTGCTGGGCTTATGGTAATGAGCTTAGGGCTGAGCCCCCAGGGAAAGCAGCTCTCTGCTTCCACAGGCCACAGCTTAAGACAAACAAAGCTTCCAGATCCTCATTACGTCTCATGGGCAAAACAGTTATTTTATTAAAAAGGGTAAGAGGAAGGAGGCGACTCCTCTGCTCCAGACCCCAGCAGGAGGGACTCCGCAGCTGGCCGGTCCTGTTCTCACGGGCCACCTCTGCACAGGGATCACCTCTGCACCAAGGCTGGACGCCGGCTCCGTTCTGTGCTGCCGTGGGGGGACCCAAGCCTTCTGCTCACGGAGATGCTATGAACTGATAACCCCATGGCGGTGTGTGGGGGGGGACTTTTTATGCAAATTGAAGCCGAGGAGTTTAACGGGCGCAGCAATCAGATTTGTCAGCAGTAACATGTGGGAAAGCAGTAGCTCTGTTCCCAAACAATCTCCTCTGCTTTGGAATTACCCACTTTCGGGGCCGCTTAAACATCTGCTGTGAAGGCAGGCGGGCAGGCGAGGTAGCTGCCCCTCAGAGCAGAAGCCCGGGGGAACAGGGGAAGGAGGGAGGTCTCCCACCACCCACCCAGCGCCTGTGTCTCTCCAGCGCTCTGCCCCAGGACCTCCCTCCTTCTCCTTCTGAGTCCAGACGCAGGCGGCCTGCGCAGCAGCGATGCCCCAGAGAGAGCCCTGGGCTCGAAGCACAGTTAACCCACTTCCCGGCAGAATGCTCGGGGCCTTGATGTTCTCATCCATAAATTGGGACCACAATGTCTAGGCCTCATAGTGTTGCTGGAACAGTAAATTCCTAGCTACTTAAAAACACTGCTGGATTTGGTGTGCCAGCTCCGGGTTCAAATCCTAACTCTGCCGCTCACTAGTGAGAGTTTTCTCCACAATAAATGAGGATAATTATACTAATAAAAGTAGTTACCGTGTATGGGCTTGTACCATGGGTTGCGAGCATTTTGCACATATTAACTCATTTAATCCTCACGGCAACCCCTGGAGGTGGATGCAACTGCCCTTCCCCCTTCACAGTTGGGGGACCCGGTGCTGCCGGCAGAGTGATGGCGGGTAGCATGCCTGGGTTCATGCCAGGACAGGGACGGCCGGGCTCCAAGCCCACGCCCTGCCCAGCCTCCTCAGGTAACTCTTAGGGTTGTTACCAAAGGCTGCATGAGTGCCTGCGAGTTCCTCGCAGGGGCTTGGCCTCTAGAAGGCACTGAGCAAATATATAGCTATCGTTATTATTAGCGATATCATTTCTTCCCTGGAAGTTTCTAGAACTGCAATCCCGGGTACTTCCTACCCTTCTTCCCTGCTTTTTCTCCTTAGCACTGAATACCAGCCAGCATACCATTTATTTTACTTATTTATCTTGTTTATTGCCTACTCCACACCCCGAGTAGAGTGTCAGAATGTCATCGCTGTGAGGGCAGGTTTGTCTCTTTTATTAACTGTGGTATCCTGTCACCTAGAACAGTGCCTGGTACTTAGTAGGCGTTCGATTAATATTTGTGGAATGAATGAATGAATGATCATCACTGCCATCACTCTTTCGCCGACCCACCAGATTCTGCAATGACACCTGGGCAGTCAGCCCTGGGGACTGGAAGAGATACGACAGGGAAAAGGAAAGGGCAAGACCCTGCCCTACTGTGAGGGGTCACAGGCATGCAGCCTGCCCTGCCCTGCCTAGATTTTTCTTGCCGACATCCAGTCCAATCCAATCAGTACTGAGGAAGCAGCTACCACGAGCGAGGCACCTGCTAGGTCACCTGCAGACCTCAGCGGGGGGCAGAGGGCTCGTTCCTTCCCTCAGCCCAGCGAAGACCCAGCTCAAACCTCCCGTGGCCTGGAAGCCTGGGCCAACCACCTCCAGTCCTATTCCCAGCTTTTGGAATCCTATTTGTTTAAACAAGATGCTGGATGCAAGTGTTTCGTAGACTCTGCTGTGTTTTACTTTTTTTTTTTTTTAGCATTTAAATATAATTTATTCTAATCATTTTCTATATTTGTATACATTTTTGCATATACTTGTAATCATATCCGTTTGTCTTACAATGTTTTAAAACATCTTTATTGGAGTATAATTGCTTTACAATAGTGTGTTAGTTTCTACTTTATAACAAAGTGAATCCGTTTTACATATACATATGTTCCCATATCTCTTCCCTCTTGCGTCTCCCTCCCTCCCACCCTCCCTATCCCACCCTCCCTATCCTACCCCTCTAGGTGGTCACAAAGCACCGAGCTGATCTCCCTGTGCTGTGCGGCTGCTTCCCACTAGCTATCTATTTTACATTTGGCAGTGTATATATGTCCATGCCACTCTCTCACTTTTGGTTTTTATCCGTGAAGAGTTCGCTGGGACCCTGGGCTGGCCAGCCGGTAGGGATGGCAGAGCCCTGCAGCACCCCAAGTCCCACAGTAGTGACATCTGTCCCTGAGCACAGCTCACGGGCCCAGGGCTCCAGGTTCAGACCTCCAATCCTCCAGCCACCCTAAGACCTACTTGCCTGAATATCCACCAGAGCCCAGCCACGTGGTAAAGCACAGGGAAAGGAAAAAATGCAAGTCCCACCAGGGTCTGCTGGGATGTCTGTCCCAGCGCAGAAGGGACAAGACAGTGGGTCACTGGCTTCCTGGCTGCCGTGGTGCAAACACCAGTCCTCTCCAGGTTAAAATGTAAACCCAGAAGGAAACGGGAAGGGGTGGGCAGGACTCTGGCTAACTGGGGGCGTGGGGAAAGTGGGACGGAGTCAGGTCAGAAGGAGGGGCCACAGCACCCACAGATGGCGCCTGCCCCCCTGACTGTACTGCAAACACTGGCGGTTGCTCAGAATCAGGTGGATTGGACCCCTAGGGGCCGGGTCCGCACCCAGCAACCGACAAAGGCAAAATCTGTAGAACGGATTAAAAACATGCTTTTCCCCAAATAACACCAATGATGATTTTAAATAAAGTGCACCTGTAAAACTCCTAGGGCGTTTTTGTGCCTCAGAACCTCCTACGCTCTGGGACAAGGGTCGGCCGTGGTCCTTGCATCTTCAGGCTGGCCCTGGCTTGCATGTTCTCCTCAACGTATAAGAGGCTGCAAGGTCTCAAGGGAGTGATCTGGACATATCTACCTCTGTATCCCCAGTTCAGAAGAATAAACACCATTAATAACAGCAATCATGAAAACTGGATCCATACGCCTGGTTCCTGCCCCCAGTGAGTGCGTTTTAAGTGCCAGGCTCTCTGTGTTAGCTTAGTCAACTCTCACAGCCACCTGGCTGGTAGGTACTATTATGAGTCACATTTTACAGACGCAGAAACCAAGGCACAGGAGCTACGTGACTTGGATGCCAAAAAGGGCAATGCTGGAAGTATCTCTGACCTCAGACTTAGTTTCCCCTGAAATCGACTTCGAAGAGAAGCAGTCTCATTTTCTTGAAGATGGCGATTACCAGACGCCTACTACACGCCTGGCCCTGTGCCAGGGGATCCACGCAGGTTAGCTTATCAAATTCTCAAAACGACCGGAGCTAAACTTTATTGTTCCCATTTTACAGGTGAGGAAACTGAAGTTCTGAAAGATCAAGCCACTTATCTGAGACCATGAACAGCCAGAAAGCAGCAAAGCTGAGATGAAGACCACGTCCGTGGGCTCTGGAGTCCGTGTTCTTTCCATTACGTGTTAGTATCTGCACACTGCCCAGGCCCTTCCCATAGAGTTTGTCCTCAGATCTAGGAAGCCAGCAGGTACAAGATGCACCAATAGATCAGGGGCCACCGAGGAAGGAACAACACCGCCAATTAGTCTGACACGTCACTTGGGGGGGATGACCCCTGATTTCAGACCAGCTAAAATTCACAAAGCATGCACGTCAGGATCAATGAGATATGGGACCTTCTATATGACCCATACAACAACCTTGTGAAACCACTGTGATTGCACACATGAGGAAACTGAGGCTTAGCTTGGCTAAAGGATTAGCTCAGGGGAATTCCCTGGTGGTCCAGTGGTTAGGACTCTGCGCTTCCACTGCTGGGGGCACGGGCTCGATCCCTGGTTGGGGAACTAAGATCCTGCATGCCGCACGGTGTGGCCAAAAAAAAAAAAAAAAAATGGATCAGCTCAGGATCACACAGCTCAAAGGAGGTCGAGTGTGGACACGATCCAGGGACTGGGAAGCTTGGCCCCAGGCCTGTCTACTCGCTGAGCTCTGTGTCTTTGACTCAGGTCCTCCTGGTACCTTCCACAGCACCCAGAACACAAGAGCCTCAGAGGAAATGTCCTTTAAAGGGGAGAAGGAAGGAACGAAGGTGGGCTTCCTTCATTCCTCCCCCAGCAGGGCTGGGAGCCTAGGCTTGCAGCCCGTAAGCTGATGCCACCAGCCAACGTGTAAGCCAGGGACGTTTAGGGACAGCTCCTGGAGCAGACCAGGTGAGGGGACACCGCGGGTGACATCTGGGTGCAGTGGGTGAACACCTACTTCCATGTGATGGAGCCAGCGCAGCGGGCAGGTGTGTTTTATGTAAAACACACCTGCAGGACCATCATCTGACTGCTGAGGGGAGTGAGTGTGTGTGTGTGTGCGTGTGCGCTGATCCTGAGCTGAGTGGCCAGGAGAGGCCAACGCTGTGACACTCAGGCAACGCCCATGACAAAGGACACCGCCCATTTCCACAGCTCCCTTTATGCTAGAACTTGAGGGTGAGGACACTGCCCAAAAACAACCCAAAAAGGGTGCCATCATTTGGGTGGTCCTCACATGGCCAAACCCATTGGACAGAATGGATTTCGTTCTGTCGATTAACTTCTGCGGTGTGTGTGTGGTTTTTTTAAGCATTTCTTAATTTAAAAATTTTTATTTATTTTTGGCTGCATTGGGTCTTTGCTGCTGTGCACGGGTTTTCTCTAGCTGCGGCGAGCGGGGGCTACTCTTTGTTGTGGTGCGCGGGCTTCTCGTTGCGGTGGCTTCTCTTGTTGCAGAGCACGGGCTCTAGGCGCCCCGGCTTCAGTAGTTGTGGCATGCGGGCTCAGTAGCTGTGGCTCGCGAACTCTAGAGCCCAGGCTCAGTAGCTGTGGCGCACGGGCTTAGTTGCTCCGTGGCACGTGGGATCTTCTGGGACCAGGGCTCGAACCCGTGTCCCCTGCATTAGCAGGCGGATTCTTAACCACTGTGCCACCAGGGAAGCCCCTGCTGTGTTTTTTAAAAACAGCTTTATTGAGGTATAACTGACATAGAATGAACAACCTATACATTATTTAAAGCACAGAATTAAATGAGTCTCGATGTATGTATAGACCCATGACACCACCAACACCAGATCAAAACAGTAAATATACTCATGACCCTCAAAGGTTAGAATGGATATTGCCTCAGGCCCCCAAACTAAGTCACCAAGCACCTCTGCTAATCTGGATAATAGAAACGGAAGCCGCTAACAGGTGCTGTGTGCTCCGTTCACACAGCACCGGCGCTTCTCATTCGACACGCATAATCCAGAAAAGCCCCGGACGGTGCACACACCACCCCCGTTATCCCCGAGGGAGAAGGCTGCAGGCTTACCAAGCGCCAGGTGGCCTGAGTCCAAATCCCAGCTCTGCCCCTTCCTGGTGTGGCCCTGGGTACCTTCCTTTACTCCTCGGGGCCCACGCCCGCTTACTTGAGGGAAACTAGAGCACCCACCTCACAGGTTCTATGGTGAGGATTTAAGGAGTAACATCCACCTAAAGAGCTCAGGACAGTGCCTGGCACGTGGTAAGTGCTGCGTGTGTTAGACGAAGAAGATAATGACGGTGGTGATGGTGATTTTTATTTTTGAATGGGGAGAACAGGTTCCAGGAAGTTAAGTGACTCGCCCAAGGTCATTCAGAGAGCAACTGGCCAAGAGGCTTTAAATCAGGTGCTCCTGACCCTGTGCTGTCCTCCCCAGGACATGAGAAGCTCGCAGCCTGATGCAACCGGATGCCCTGGCCTCTATGGTTGCAGAGCTGCCGGCCCCGGCACAAACAGACCGGGTGACAGTGTCAGGAGGTCATGTGCACAGATCTCTCTCTGCAAATTCTACTGAACCCATTCTGACTCCTTTTCAACGTGCTGGGTCCTCTCAAACACACCAGGTATGTCTTGACCGGAACAGAGGATGTCTGAGACCCATGTCTGGGCCCCTCTCCTCCCACACCTTGGCAGAGAATTCCTGCCCCAGATGTGTCATCTGTGACCTCCAGAGGCCTCGGTCGGGAGAGGGAACAGCTCCCACTGTGGCAGTTGGTTAGGATTTCAGCTTTGTTGGACCAAGCGGGAAATCGCAGGAAGAAACCACTTCCCATCCTAAATTGGCCTTCAGTGGGACAGACAGGGACCCTCAAGGTCCTCCCGAATGATGACTAACATCATGGGAAAATGCTGCATCCGACAGAGGTCGACCCCGGAGGCTGGGAGCCTGCCAGCTGCTGATGGAGGTGCGAGGCTGAGCTTGGGGTGGAGAGAAATCGGGGCAGCTAACCAAACCAGAGTGGAGTCTCAATTCATCCAGCCGTGCTGGGGGCCAGGCTCCGCCCTCTGCGGTCTGTGTGTATGTATGTTCCCTCACAGTCCTGGGCCACTATTCTCCCCTCTTACAGATGAGGAAACTGAGGCCCAGAGGCACCAGCAACTCTGCCGAACGTCACTGAAAAACTTCCCTGCGTTTGGGGAAGCTGGAATTTGAATCCAAGTGTACGTACCATCAACCCAAACACACAACAATGATGCTTACCCCTCACCACCACCCAGCTTCTCTGTAGAAAGGCAAACAATATGCAGGGCTAAATATTTTCACGTTTACTACATGGCAGGGGCTGGGTCAGGTTCTTATATTCTCAAAGTGTCCTCCCGACAATTCCAGGGAGAACGAACCCTGCTTTCCAGATGTATCACCAGAGGCTGTGTCCCTGCGGCCCAGCTGGAAGTGAGGCGCTTCCAGGCGGGGGGGACACTGGGCTGTGTATTATTAGGTTCCTCTTGCTGCTGTAACAAATGAACGCATACTTAGCGGCTTAAACCAACACAAATCTGTTCTCCTATGGTTCTGGAGGTCAGCGTCTGAAATCGGTTTCCAGGACCAGAATCAAGGAGCTGGCTCGTGGCCCCTCCTCCATCCTCACAGCCATCAATGGAGCACCTGAAAATCTCTCTCTGATTCTGAACGTCTGTTTCCGTGATCACATCTTCTCTCCTTCCTCTGACCCTCCTGCCTCTCTCTTACAAGGACCCTTGTGGTCACACTGGACAACTGGATAATCCGGGATAATCTTCCCATCTGTAAAGTCCCTTCTGCCGTACAAGGTAACATATTCACAGGTTCCAGAGATTAGAATGTGGACATCTTTGGGGGGCCATTACGCAGCCTACCACATGCTGGTATTGCTGTGCCCCCATCAGCACCCCCAGGGCCTAGACTGACAGGCAGGAAGGAGTCAGGCTGGACAGGGCAGACTGAGGGTGTCCTGCATCCAAAGAAAAGGCCCAAGGGGAGCAGGGTGTGGGGTGGGGAAAGCCAGGACAGGGTGCCCACAAGGCTCTAGTCCAGGCCTGGCTCTGGCTAGGGCTACATCCACAGGCTTGGGGCTCATTCCTCGAAGAGCAGAATTACTTTTAAGTTCTAAAAATACCACCTCATTGTTAAACAAACACCGGGGCTCTTGTGAAATAAAGCAACAACATGAAAGGCCTGGCAAGGGGGCCCTGAGATTCTGGTCTGCAAGCAGATCAGGGCAGCTGCCTCCACTGGAGCAGCCAAAGCCATTTCCGAAGTCCTCATCCTCTTGGATCTCAAGGCCAAGGTCAGGCTCTGGATGGCAGCCAGCGCCTGGAGCTGAAGGCACGGGATGGGAGGAAATTCTGAAGAAAGGGAGTAAACAAACACTTGTGGAGTGCCATGGGGGGAGGGGCCTTCACATGCTACCCTGTTCTACCCTCTGACAACCCTGCAAAGGAGGCATTTTTATGTCCATTGTCCTAACAGTAAAATGAAAGCTCAGAGAGGCAAAGTCACTTGCCTAAAGTCACACAGCAGTAACACCTGGAATTCCAACCAGCTCCAGCTGACTCTAGGACCAGTGCCCTTTCGACTTTACCACCCAGATTGCTGCCGGGTTCAACACACTAACTTAACAAATACTTGTTTTTGTTTTTGTTTACATCTTTATTGGAGTATAATTGCTTTACAATAGTGTGTTAGTTTCTGCTGTATAACAAAGTCAATTAGCTATGCATATACATATATCCCCATATCCCCTCCCTCTTGAGCCTCCCTCTCACCCTCCCTATCCCACCCCTCTAGGTGGCCACAAAGCACCCAGCTGATCTCCCTGTGCTATGCGGCTGCTTCCCACTAGCTATCTATTTTACATTTGGTAGTGTATCTATGTCCATGCCACTCTCTCACTTTGTCCCAGCTTACCTTTCCCCCTCCCCGTGTCCTCAAGTCCATTCTCTACGTCTGCATCTTTATTCCTGTCCTGCCCCTAGGTTCTTCAGAACCATTTTTGTTTTTTAGTTCCATATATATGTATTAGCATACGGTATTTGTTTTTCTCTTTCTGACTTAATTCACTCTGTTCACTCTGTATGACAGACTCTAGGTCCATCCACCTCACTACAGATAACTCAATCTCGTTTCTTTTTACAGCTGAGTAATATTCCATTGTGTATATGTGCCACAACTTCTTTATCCATTCATCTGTCGATGGACACTTAGGTTGCTTCCATGTCCTGGCTATTGTAAATAGTGCTGCAATGAACATCGTGGTACATGCCTCTTTTTGAATTATGGTTTTCTCAGGGTAATAAATACTTGTTGACAGTTGCTCCCAGCAGGATTCAAGGTGGTTGAAAGTGCAGGTTACTTGAGCCCAGTAGCCTGGGTCTGAATCCAGGCTCACCCAAGCTGGGGATCTATACCTCTCTGTGCCTCAGTTTCCTCATCTGTAAAGTGGAGCCAATGAAAGCACCTGACTCCTGGGGTGTTGTGAGGATTTACTGCATGAAATCAGGTACAGTGTTTGGGCAGGAACAGTGCCACACCCCGAGGAAGCCGAGTGTCCCACCTACTCCAACTCTCCAGAGTCTCCTCCATCTTCTGGCTGTTTTCCCACTAGAAGTTAGCAATATTCTAATTATCTTGGGGCTGATACAGAGAGACGGAGCAGAGAGGGCCCAGGCCCCCAGACTGCAGCTAATCCCCAAGCCCACGCCAGCCAATCTTTGGAGCACCTTTTAGCCACAAAACCACAAAACCCATCAGTGGACCAGTCAACTAACGGCTGGGGAATGCCCACCTCTGGCTCTGCCCCCTGCTGGCTGGGGGAGCCTCTGGGGCAGTTCTGGTCCTTGGGGGAGTGAGGACAGGGTAAAAGAGTCGGAGGGGATCCAAGCCCCCACCTCGTTCCTGAGTGCAGACCCACATTTCCACTTCCTGTCTACCTCATTCCAAACTAAACACACTTAACATCTGGCTCACTATTGGACAACAATTTACTGTGTGCTTAGCCTAAGGTGCTATGTCCCAAATGCCTTACACACATTATTGCATTAATAATCCCCCTGAGTTGGAAAGTACTACACCCAATTCACAGATGAGGAAGCTGGAGCTGAGAGAGGTTAAGTAACTTGCCCAAGGCCACACAGCAGTGAAGTGGCCGAGCTGGGATCTGATGAGGCCTGTCTGATGCCTTTGCTCTGCGAGGCCCCCCTGGACCCCAGGTGCCCGGGGTCCTGGTCAACCCCTGAGGCTCTGCGTTCTGCTGCTAACCCCCAGCTCAGGGCCCTCCGGGGGCTGACCCCAGTGAGCATCTGTCTACTCACCATCCATTCTCCCAGCACAGCTTCACCAAGGACCCACCACCTTCTAACTGCGTGCTGCTGGGGACAGAACAGAACTTAGCCAGACACCACACCCCTGTCCTTCCACAGGTGACAGCAAAGAGCTAAGAGTCCAAATACAGAACACTGTCAGAAATCGTGGAATATGCCATAGGAAGGGAAGCATTTGAGGCTGACACTGAGAATAATTGGAGGCTTTGGCCAGGGGGGTGGGGGGTGTCGGGGGACAGGACCAGCAGCCTTGGGAGAGGAAGCTTGGAGGACCTCTCCGAGGAGGTGACATTTCAGCTGAGAGCATGAAGGCTGAGGAACCAAGCACTCCAGGAGGCAGGAAAGAACATTCTAGGCTGAGACATCAGCCAAGCAAAAAGGGCCCCAGGAACGAATGGCCCGAGGGCATCTGAGGAACAGATGGGGCCAAGTGACCAGGAGGTCACACAGAACAAATGCACCTCCTTCCCAGCGCCTCACACGCAATGCCCTGGGGCACCAGGAGGCGGGGTTCCCGTGGCCCAAATCTTCCCAGGATGCCTCCTCCTCTGGGGAGATCAGCCCTTCCTCCGGGGACCGGGAGAGGTTGGCAGGAGGGAAGGCTGACACGGGGGAAGCACACAGGCCCGGCATCTCCCCGCCTGATCTGCATGCCCCTCGGAGGGCGCTGGCTACCAAGCACGTTGCTACAAGACTTCTCCCCGCCCCGAGGCGGCAGTCAGGGCGGCTCTGTCTCCCTCTGAAACCCAGAGGGGAGGACGGGAGGGGACCTGGTAGCTTTCTCAACATCTCATTAAGGCATTCTCTACTCCGAAGCACCCGCTGTAGGCCAGGCCCTGAGCTGGGTCCCAGCGAGCCGGTGATGAATCAGACACACGCACCCAGGGTTAGGACGCAGCCACCAGAGCAGGACCCGGGGAGCAAAAGGAAAGCTGTGAGTCACTGCGCTTGCCGGTCTGGGTGGAAGGGGGTGCAAGGGAGTAAAAGAGGGATGGAGGTCAGCAAGGGGACAGAGAGGACGTAGTTTCAAAGGAAAGCCAGCCCAGTGCCCACAGGTCCAAGGCCCTGGACACGGGGGGACCGAGGAGCAAAGCCCCAGGGTGCTGAGCCAGTTCTGCTGTCAGCAAGAGGCTGGAAACTGACGTGCATCCTTGGGTCTGCTGCTCAAGGTACAAAGCAGGGGGCCCGGCCAAAGGCGCTGGGCGGGCTGCGGAGGGCTGCAGACTAACCGCCCCTCACATCTAGCTGACTGCCAGCCAGGGCAGCACGGGCCCGGGGTGGCCAGACCTGCTCGTTTTCCCAGAGAAGGTGGAAATCCACACTGTGGATAATTTCCAACTTTTAAATGGCGGCAACACATTCAGAAAATCTAAAAGCAGCAGAGCACACAGGCTCAAGAGAACGTAGGTGTGGGTCACCAGTTTCAGAGCCTGGAATAAATGAAGGTGAATAAAAGATGACTGTGCTCGAGATGGCCACAGGTGCTCGGGCTGGGCAGGAGAGGGCTTTTGGCAAGAGGGGCACACGATGCTGAAGGCAGGAAAAGAGCAGGGAGCACAACTGGTGGAGAGAGAAGCGCCTGCACCCAGCCCCTTCCGCCGGGCCCCCGCTCTATTCTCTGTGCAGCTGGTGGGAGTACGTGTGCTGGATCCAGCCTCCTTCTGACAGCCACGGCTGGGGACAGGGGCCCGGCTGAGGGAGGTTATCCCCTGGGCTCTGGGCTAATGGAGCTGGGACGAGGAGCAGTGGATGCCAGCCAGGCTCTGCAGGGAACCCCGCGGAAAAGTCACGTGAGCTGCCGGGCTGAGGTTTCCTTGCTGCCAAACAGGACAGATGGGCCCAGCCCCGCACTGGCACCTCCGAAGCTCCTGGGAGGGTCAGACCTCAGTACAGGAAGGCACCTGAAGGTGGCCGCACGGGGCTCAGGGCTCACTTTAAAGACACATGGTGCCTTCCCTGGTGGCGCAGTGGTTGAGAGTCCACCTGCCGATGCAGGGGATGCGGGTTTGTGCCCCGGTCCGGGAGGATCCCACGTGCCGCGGAGCGGCTGGGCCCGTGAGCCATGGCCGCTGAGCCTGCGCGTCCGCAGCCTGTGCTCTGCAACGGGAGAGGCCACAGCAGTGAGAGGCCCGTGTACCACACACACACAAAAAGATACATGGCCAACTCTCCCAGTTCCTCCCTTCCTGCCCAAGCAGCCGCTCTTCCTGGACCTGCGGGCCACCTTCTGTAGTCAAGGGCACAGGCCCAAGCTCCCGCCTTCCCTGATGACCTGGCCTCCTCCGGCTGCCCAAGGAGAATTCTTCGTGCCGCTAAGCACTGCCGTGGCACTGCTGGCCTTGGTGGCCCGTGGCCTGCTCCGTGCTGGGTCTGAAGCTTGGCACGGTGGGCAAGAAGGTGCTGAGCGGGAGGGGTCACTTCACTCATGGGGGCTGCTTATGCCTAGGGCAGCCGGCTGAAGTGACAGCCCATCCCCACGCCCCCCCGTGGGCAGGTCCTATCACCATTCCCACTTTGCACATGAATAAACTGATTCTCAGAGGGGCTGAGGGACTGGCCCAAGGTCCTGCAGGTACAGTACAGCAGAGCCAGGATTTGAACCCAGTGCCCCTGACCCCAACTCCCCCAAGGCACTGCCTCCATCGATGCCAGGAGAAGGCCCAGTGACAGCAGACAAGTGACAATCCGTGGCCTGAGAGGAGGGGAAAGAGAAATGAGCAAAAACAAAAAGACTGTACAACCTTTTTTTCCCAAGTACGAAAATGAATATTCCCAGGGCGACCCTGAGTCATTAGGAGATGCTAGCCTGCGCTCCTCCAAGCCTGGCTGGGAAGGTGGGGCGCACGAGGCTCTGGGGAAGCCTGCTGTCCCAGATGACGGTCACACGCAGGGACCCCAAGAGCCAGGGTGAGGGGAGGCGGCAGTCTTGCACACAGTAATGCCTCCGGGGATGGGAAGCCCCGCGGACAGTGGCCTGCACCCATCCTTCCCTCACTTCAGCAGCCTCTGGTGTGAGCTGTGCATCTGACCCCACCCAGGTCCAGGCCGGCCGTTGGGAACCACATGTCTGTGGGCTGAGTGAGAGCTTCAGGTAACAATCAGAACACGATACACTGCATGGAGTTTACAAATCCAATCAGCACCACAACCGGACTGAATGTTACCCGGGGTTATTGGATTTTCTGGCATCAGGAAAACCAGAGCCTAGGACAGCAATTCCGAGTGTAGCGTGTCATTACTCTAAGTGCAGCCATCCCGTTTTTAATGACAATTCCCCCCAGCAGGACCGGGCAGGGCCGAGCTAGTGGGCCGAGCTCTTTCCTCTGAGGCCCAGCTCAGGGGAGTCAGCTGGGTGGGGAAGGAAACAGATGCACCCCCGTCCCCTCAAGGGGTGGGGGGGAAGCCAGGAGGAGGAGAAGATGGAGGGGATGGTGCCCTGCTGGCAGCTCCTGCTTTCTCTGAAGGGGGAACCACCCGCCCTCATTCCCCACCTCCCCCCCCCACCCCCAGGCCAGGCCCACCTGCTCGGAGCTGGTTTCCCTGCTTCCACTCTGCACCCCCAGGCTGGATTCCTCACCCCCAGGCTGGCTTCCTGAACCCCAGTCTGATTCCGTCACTCCCTGCCTAAAGCCTGCACTGGCTCCCTAGTGCCCTCGGGCTGGAGGGGAAACCACTCTGCACCAGGTGCCCAAGCCCCATTCCCGAGACTTGCCCTCTTCTTTTCCCCACATCTAATCTGCCAGCAAGTCCTGTGGATTCTCCAGCCTGTCCTGCAGGAGGCCCGGGATAGCCTTTCACAACACTACCCTCACCCCACACACACTATTCTCAATGAAGCAGCCCGAGGGACCACTTCAAAAGGCAAATCAGACTGAGTTGCTTCCTTGCTTAAAGCCAGTGCATCGTGCCATGTGTATGATAAAGTCCAAGCTCCGCATCAGGACTGCAGAGCCCCGCAGGTACTGCCCTTCATCTCATCTCCCCATCCCCCCCACCCCATGCCCTCCAGCCACACTGGTGGCCTCTGTAACCTCTGTTTTGGGTTAAAGGTCTCTGCTCCAGAGAGCCATCTCTGGCAATGCAGGCAAAGGAGCCACCTACCCCCACCGTCTTCCACACCTCCCCATTTTATCCTGTATGGCAGGGGTTCCCAACGCCCAGGTCACGGACTGGTACTGGTCTGCGGCTTGTTAGGAACCGGGCCGCACGGCAGGAGGTGGGTGGTGGGCGAGCGAGTGCGAAGCTTCATCTGTATTTACAGCCGCTCCGCATCGCTCGTGTTACCGCCTGAGCTCCGCCTCCTGTCAGATCAGCGGCGGCATTAGATTCTCATAGGAGTGTGAACCCTACTGTGAACTGTGCACACGAGGGATCTAGGTTGTGCGCTCCTTATGAGAATCTAACGCCTGATGATCCGAGGTGGAGCTGAGGCAGTGATGCTAGCGCTGGGGAGCGGCTGCAAATACAGATTATCATTAGCTGAGAGGTTGACTGTACAGAGACCATAATAAATCAATTGCTTGCAGACTCATATCAAAGCCCTATCAGTGGGCTTCGCTGGTGGCGCAGTGGTTGAGAGTCCGCCTGCTAATGCAGGGGACACAGGTTCGAGCCCTGGTCTGGGAAGATCCCACATGCTGCGGAGCAACTAGGCCCGTGAGCCACAACTACTGAGCCTGCGCGTCTGGAGCCTGTGCTCCGCAACAAGAGAGGCCGCGATAGTGAGAGGCCCGCGCACCGCGATGAAGAGTGGCCCCCGCTCACCACAACTAGAGAAAGCCCTCGCACAGAAACGAAGACCCAACACAGCCCAAAATAAATAAATAAATAAAGGAGTTCCTTTAAAAAACAAACAAACAAACAAAAACCCTATCAGTGAGTGGCAAGTGAAAACAAGCTCAGGGCTCCTGCTGATTCTGCATTATGGTGAGTTGTAGAATTATTTCATTATATATTATGATGTAATAATAACAGAAATAAAGTGCATCCTGAAACCTTCCCCCCGCCCCTGCCCGGTCCAAGAAACCAAACCGGTCCCTGGTGCCAAAAAGGTTGGGGACCGCTGCTGTATGGCACATGCTACTATCTTATCGTTTTCTTGTCTGCTCACTAATTTACTACTTGATTTCTCTTTAAACTGCTGGGCTGGGAGGAGGCTGCAGAGTTTCTTCACTCTCCCTGCTACCCTCAGCACCTAGCCCTCGGCCTGGCATGTGGCCAGGGGTCAATCGATGTTTCTGGAATGAAGGACTACCTGCATTTCTGATGTCTGGCAGAGTGCCTGTTAGTGTGAGTTTGATTAAACTGCATAGAGAAAAGGAGCAGCAGCTCCTGCTTATTGAGGACCTACTATGTACTTAGCTGGGTGAGTGCGGGCAGGGCGTGTGGGACCAGCCAGGGCCCGTCTGAGTCCCCGGCTCCTACCCCCAGCACACAGCAGCCTCTTTACTGAGATTCTGAGTTGAGCTCCTTTCCTGAAGTGACATCAAAATAAGACGACAACAGTTTATCCCCTTGAGGTCCCGCGAGCCCCATTCAGGGAGGGATGGGGGGCACTGTGCTGGAGCCCCACCACACGAAGAGGCTACTTGCTCCTTCGTCAGCGCTTTGCTCAGGCTGGCACCAAGCGGGCCAGCGGAACCGCTCGCAGTGTGCCAACCAAGAAAAGCTGCAGGTCAGCACTTTCCGGGATTTGCTGCTTTAATATTAAAATATTCATAAAGAGAAGTGATATCACTGTACACGAGCTTCCTATCTGCGAACGAGGATTCACACCTGTTCCTGGCGCTTGGCCAGTGCCTGGGTCTTTCTGACCATCTGTCTTTGGCTGCATCCTTGCTTTTTTTTTTTTTTTTTTTTTTTTTCCGGTACGCGGGCCTCACACTGTTGTGGCCTCTCCCATTGCGGAGCACAGGCTCCGGACGCGCAGGCTCAGCGGCCATGGCTCACGGGCCCAGCCACTCCGCGGTACGTGGGATCTTCCCGGACCGGGGCACGAACCCGTGTCCTCTGCATCGGCAGGCGGACTCTCAACCACTGCGCCACCAGGGAAGCCCTGCATCCTTGCTTTTTAGAGCGACAAGATGTTCTAGTCATACTGTTACTTTTCACTGCCCCACACCTGGAATCCTCCAGGTGTCTAAGGGGCCCTGGCTCCTTCTCATGGGGAACAGCATTGAGAAACAGAGCTGCAGGCGCTAGGAGTATGCACTGCTACTGGGTGGGGGGTGGGTCACTGCTTTCTTGCGCTTCCATGGTTACGACTTGTAAATCATGAACATATGTCATCACAAATGTATACTGAGGCCTTCCCTGGTGGCACAGTGGTTAAAGAATCCACCTGCCGATGAAGGAGACACAGGTTCAAGCCCTGGTCTGGGAAGATCCCACACGCAGCGGAGCAACAAAGTCTGTGCGCCACAACTGCTGAGCCTGTGCTCTACAGCCCGTGCGCCACAACTGCTGAGCCCGCGTGCCACAACTACTGAAGCCCATGCGCCTAGAGCCCATGCTCCGCAACAAGAGAAGCCACTGCAATGAGAAGCCCGCGCACCGCAATGAAGAGCAGCCCCCGCTCACCGCAACTAGAGAAAGCCCGCGCACAGCAACGAAGACCCAATGCAGCCAAACATAAATAATTAATTTTAAAAAAAGTATATTGATGCCCCAACTCTAATCTCACATCTTCCTCTATTCCATATTCCATTCTCCCACAGACAGAACCCTGGTACCCAACAGTATATATTTTCTCACTTGCTCTAATCCATAATAACAAAATAATGCCAGGATTATCACACCAGAAGTACTGTCAATAAATCTACTAGATAAACTTCAAGATTTGCTTCCTGTTCTCCCCTTCTTTGAAGCCTTTGAACGTATTCTATGGCGTGTACAGTAAATTGTTTCATATTTGTAATGTTTTACCCTCAGGATCAGTCCTTAGAGGTGGGACTGCTGAGTCAGAGGGTGAATGCAGATGTGATTTTGCTAGCTGTACCTGAATTTTCCTCCACGGCAGTCACGCTGTCCAATGTTTCCACCAACCACGTGTGAGAGTACTATATTCCCTGCAGGCGTGCCAAAAGAGTGTGGTTGTGTGATTTTTGAATTTTTGCCAGTCTGTGAGGTTGCTTTAATTTGCACTTTCTTAACCTACTGCATCCTCCTTTAGCCCTGGGGTCAAGTCCAGGACCCATCCTGGATGTGCTAAGCTGGGCATCCCAGACAGGGTGAAGGTCAGGGGAAGGGTATACAGCCTTGCTGTGTCCACCCAGCCCGTCATGAACAATGCAGTCAAACGGTGCTCCAGATAAAAGTCTGGCACCTGGGAGGGGAAGGAGCCCTCTGGGTGTCTAGAGAAACCTCAGAAACATGCCCCGCTCATTTCTGGAGTAAAAAGGCTCCCTGCTGCCTTCAGCAGGCAAAAGGAATGCTCTGGCCTTCTGCTCTGATGATCGTGGACAAGCTGCAAGGCTCCTGCCACGGGGCCAGGCACTGCCTCAACAGAGCTCAGAGCAGGAGGCCAAGGGTGCCGGCCGGAGGGTGCCCTTGTGGGCTGAGTTACTCACTGGGACTTCTTTTTCCTGAGTCAGCACCTGTGCTTCCCATGGCAGGCTCTTGGGTTACAGGAAGATGTCTTTAGGAATTGAGGTGGTGGAAAGATCTGGCATTGTGCCTCCAGCCCTCCCTGCCATTACACGGTCACTATCCCTGGATGGCCCCCGTGCCAGGCACCCCTCCAGGGTCTCAGGGTGCTGAAAACAGCAGACCTGGCTCAGAGGGAACAAGCCGAGAGGCCCGGTCCCATTCCTCCCAAGCCCAAGCCTGCCCACCTCCAGCCAAACCCACATTTTAAGGGCTCAGGGAAACTTCAGGTGTCAACAGACAGGTGTGATCTTTATGGTACAATAGTCAGGGTGTAGGGTCTGAAGCCAGAGTGGGCTGGGGTGCTGATCCTGGCTGCACCATCAACCAGCTGAGTGTCCCACGCAAGTTCCTTCCACCTAGAGCCTCGGCTACCTTTTCTGTAAAGTTGGGGTAATAACAGAACCCATGTCACAGGCTGGCTGTGAGGATGAAACAGGACATGTATGCAGAGAGCCTGGCACACAGTAAGGGTTCAATAAACGTTAACTCCCTCCAGGTGACGGCCCCATTCTGGACCTCAGGTGGCTGTCCAGGATAAGTCCCTTCTAACAGGTGCTTCACTTCTCCCTTTCTCCAAGTGAGAAAGGTGCCCTGGAGGGGTCACCACACCTGGGGCATCACGGTTTGAACAAGCTTGGGTTGTCGTATAAAACTCAGTAAAAAGGCATTGCCATACCTTTCCATCCTAATATATATATATTTTTTGTAAGTTTTATTTTATTTATTTATTTCTGTTTTTGGTTGTATTGGGTCCTCGTTGCTACGTGTGGGCTTTCTCTAGCTGGTGCATGGGCTTCTCACTACGGTGGCTTCTCTTTGTTGTGGAGCATGGGCTCTAGGCGCACGGGCTTCAGTAGTTGTGGCACATGGGCTCCGTAGTTGTGGCTGTAGACCGCAGGCTCAGTAGTTGTGGTGCACGGGCTTAGTTGCTCTGCGGCATGTAGGATCCTCCTGG
This sequence comes from Phocoena phocoena, assembly GCF_963924675.1. NCBI lineage: Eukaryota > Metazoa > Chordata > Mammalia > Artiodactyla > Phocoenidae > Phocoena > Phocoena phocoena. The sequence continues at coordinate 11,419,186 of NC_089219.1, read as the reverse complement.
ACTAGGGCTTGAACCCGTGTCCCCTGCACTGGCAGGCAGACTCTTAACCACTGTGCCACCAGGGAAGTCCCTTAATATTCTTAAGATGAAATCTAGTTGGAATTGTTCTTTATGCCAACCACAACCAGCCAAGATGGCCATGACTCACCCAGGACCGCCATGGACAGTTGCACAGCTGATGCACTGCCCAAAAGTACCTGGTAGGTAAGCTGAGTGGGAGGTAAAATCCAGCTGGTGTTCTGCTTGTCAAATTGTACAGTTTAGTGCAGGGCTGCAGCCACCTGGAGCAGAGGCACCTCTCTACCCCCTTGTCAAACCCTGCTACAGGGCTGCAACCCCCTAGGAATGTGGTCACACACAGGTGCTGCCTGCCAAGTCACCAGGCTATACAGGTCAGTAGGCCTGTGTGCAATGTCGTGGAGGTGGGGGTACCTTTGCCTAATCTGTCTACATGCCTTTTTCTAATTCGCACAAAGCCTGCATTAGGCTAGTGGGAGTCCCATTAATTTGAAAAATATGCATTTACGATCCATAGATTGGTGACTGGCCTATACTTCTTGAGGTAAGATCTTTATGTACGGAACTGCTCTACTGGGTTCAAGGTTCTGTCAAAAAAGTTAGAAATCTGTTTTAGGAACAGACAGTAAAAAGTGAAGAACTTCAGTGAGCATTCAGGGTTGGGAGTAAGGATAGGGGTCTAGGATGAAGCTCCTAGCTTAGCTGGGGCATGTCACTTCCCCACACCGAGCCTGGCCTACAGCTCCCGGCTACTTCCCCTCTCTCCCTGTTCCACAGGGGAGGCTGCTCTGACCCTTCTGGGAACCTGAACCCCCAGGAACACCTTGCTCCACTGGGAGACACCGGGTCCATGTGGGTGGGTAACAACAGTTGCCTGGAAACCCCACCTTGTCAAGGCCTCACGTGCTCCTGCTGAGGTTTACACGGAAGCCACGCAGGCTAGGAGACAGGAGCCTCCTCCAGCAACCCCATCTCCCTCCCCGGCCTCCCACATCCTTCCTTCTGGAGCCTCCACCCGAAAGCTTTGTTCCTCTGGTGTCAACTGGGGATGCACTTAGTGACTTAATAGCGTCCTTCTCCCCCTCTGCTCCCTCCTGCCTAACAGGGCATCGGAATGGTTTCTGAGATGTCATACTATGCCTCTCTGTCGTAAAGATCACATCTTTCTCAGGTCCATAAAGAATGGAGTGGCCTGTGGTGCCCTCGTAAATTATGATGCTGACCAGGCGGGCGGCCTTGGAGCACGCAGATGAACCTGGGGAAGGGGAAGGATGCCCTGTGGGCAACGGGGTCAGGGTGCAGGTGGAGAGATGTTACGTCTCCTGTCCGGTAGGGCAGGTGAGCCCCCTGGCCACCTCACGGTCACCTGTGTATACCATGAGCACCCACCCTCCAACACCTTTGCTTATACCATCCTCTGACCCGGAGTACCTGCCTGACACCTGTCTACTTACTCACATCCTGTCTGTTGGGTCAAGGGCTATAGATCCTATTTGTCTGGGGACAGTCCCAGTTGGCTCTTAATGTCTCAGGACAACTTTTAATAGGCCCTCTTTTTCTTGAAAAACTCTCCCAGTTTGGACAATATATTATACAGTCACTCTGGACTTAGTAAAAGAACAATAATAAGAGCAGCTGATATTTAATAAATAAATATTTACTGTTCAAACCTTTTTCTATGAATCATCTCATTTAATCCCCCAACCACTGGGTAGGCGCTATCATGATACTGATGGGGATATTCTACCAATGGGGAAGGAGAGTTGAGCAACTTGTCCAAGTTCAAGTGGAGGGGACACCAAGCCTAGTCCTGGCTCTACTACCCATATGACCTTGGGCACGTCATGCAACCTCTCCAAGCTTATGTTCCTCACACAGAGAAAAGGAGAAAAGAAAGGAACTTTGTAGGACAGTGGGGAGCATTACACAAGGTATTTACTTTTCTGGTTGATGGTGCATTGTAGGTGTTCAGTGAAGGACAGCTCCTTTCCACTATTCATTTCTTTCCTGAGAACTTGGACCCAACCTAGAACCACAGAGGGCACCTTCCCTTCCCTGTATAAATATCTCCTAGTTGCTTGGTTTGAACAGGAAATCCTCTGCTTGCCCTGCTCTCGGCACTCCTGCAGAGCGTAACATGGCAGAGGTGAAGCCCCCTCTCTTGGGGGCAATGACCTCTCCCTATACCTCCCACCCCCAAATTATTCACCATCTTTTCCACTTGCTACTAACAAACTAGCAACAGAGGTCAAGGTCACTGTGCCTTGGCTTCATATCCCCCTTCTAGAAATAGCTCAGAGAGCCCACCTCTGCCTGGGAAAGCCCCCATACTTGCAGGGGAGCAATGCCACCTCCACACACCCAGTCCTCACAGCAAGCAGGGCCTCCAGCCCACACAAACTCCACAGAGCTTGGTGACCAGCAAGAAACTGCCCTGTAAGTCTGCTGGCAGCCTGGGGTGGAGGTGCGGGGGTGGGGGTGTCTGAATTCCAGAAGAGTAGGAAGAAGAAACCCTCTCCGATGAAGAGAAATCCAACAGAAGAAGACTATTTCTAGGAGCTTCACTGGTGGGTATGGAAGACCCCAAAAAGGGGAAAGGGGGAACTATCTTACTGCCTTCTCATCTGAAAAGAGGACAAAACAGTCCCACTGACGTGATCACATACCTCCAACCTCCTCCCTGTGATCATATGGATCAAGGTGCCGGGTGCTTCTGATAATTGGAATATCACCAACCAGCCACGTCTTTTGCTCTCCATACTGACCCAGTGTCTTGAACGGGCCAGTAAGAGTGTTATTCTCAAACCCATTGACCTTGCAGTCCCCAAACTCTGGAGAAGTCTCTCACCTATGAGCTCTGGGCCATGAACATCTAGAAGAAGCATTCTGACTCCGTTCTGATTCTGGCCCTCCAGCAAAGTGCGGTGACCAAGGAAAGAAAGAGGGCTTCAGCAAGAACGTGCCACAGCTGGGAAGGGCAGGAGGCGAGAGGCCTTTGGGGAGACAGACTTTGCCTGGAACAGAAACTGACCTCAAGATGCCAACACAACTTCACAGCGCGTGCGAGGCTTAACTGACACTGGTGACACTCAGTCCTGCCCAGGTGAGCGGCCGAGAGGGCTGGCGCTGGCAGGGCAACGCGGAGCCGGCCCCCGAGTGGTCCTGGGCAGCGTGTGAGCTTTCAGCCTCTGTGGCAGTTCTCCAAAGTCATGCTCCTCCGGGAATTCCAGCCAGGAAATGGCCCTGCTTTGGCGGAACCTGGCCAAAGCTCCCAGTCCATCCCTCCGCTGTGTGCCACCCAGGGCCACCCCAGCCCGTTCTGCCCCTGAAGGGAGTGATTCTCCCCCAGTCTGCAGTCACCTGAACCAGGAAGAAGAAAGAAAGGCCTGCGCCCTTGTTTTTTCTCCACTCACGCCTGCGCCTGGCCTGGGGAGGGAGCAGGGAGCACGATGCACTCCACGGTCATCCTGGCAGGAGACCTTCATCTCAGACCTGTTTATGAGTCCCTTGCCACGTGCTGGGTCCAGGGCTGAACACTGGGTGGGAGACAGAAGGGTTAGTAGCACCGGGATGACCAACGCTTCTCTAGCTGCATCTAACCAGGCCCATCTTCAGGGCAGCCAGGAGCCAACACCGACCGAGAGAAGCACGGCCCAGCCTCTTCTTGAGGGCTCGGCAGGGCTTAGGGATATTGACCAGCCCTGGGCCATCCCCCTCCTTCTGCCTGAGCCCATGGGTTCTTGCTAAAGACCTTTCTTTCCTTGGGCACCACTCTGCTGGCAAGGCCCGAATCAGAAAGATTCTACTAGATCTTCATGGTGCAGAGCTCCTGGTCGAGCAACTTCTCTGGAGTTCAGGGGCTGTGAAGGTCAGAGGCTAAGGGCTGCTGGTCGGCTGTGGGGTGTAGGTCCTGGGCTGGGGTGAGAGTGGGAGGCCTGGCGGCAGTCAGAGGCCCAGCTGGTGTGACCCAGGGACACGCTGACACCAGCACCACTTCTATGACCACTTCTGCAGTCAGTGGGCAGCGTCAGGCTGCTGTCTTGGCTTTCTCAGAGGTTGGCTTGTTCTCCCCGCAGCACAGGTATTTTCCCCTGAATCCTGAGTAGTATTCTGCTCATGGTACCTTACAACAGGGGCTCAGAAGAACACTCAGCCCAACCCTCCCACCAGATGAGGCCCGCAGAGGCTGAGGGCAACACTGTAGGAGAGCCCTGGACTCCTGACTCAGGACGGCCCGCTCCGACATGCCCTGGTGCCTCGGATTCACAGGCCCAGCCTGTCCCTGAGACACACGTCACAAAGGATTCATCATTTAAAAACCTGTTAGCCACTGAAACAAACAGCAGCGGGCTCCCCATGGGGCTGTGGAGGGCACTGGCTATACCTCACAGGTCCTAGAGCCAGGCACACCTTTCTTGGCTGAAATTCCACCTTTCAGCAGCTCACTTCTCGGGCTCTCAACCTTCTCATCAGAAAAATGGTGAAGCCTATCCGAGATCATTCTTTAAAGTCCACGTATTCCTGGCCCAGGGAAATATTCAATGAGTATAAAAAAATTGTATTCATTACCTATGCATTAAATATAAGTATTAATTTTTAAGATATTATGGAGCCATTGGGTTTTTAAATTTTATTTATTTATTTTTGGCCACGCAGCGTGGCTTGTGGGATCTTAGTTCCCTGACCAGGGATCAAACCCAGGCCCTCAGCAGTGAGAGTGTGGAGTCCTAACCACCGGACCGCCAGGGAATTCCCAAGCCATTGGATTTTAACCTCCATCTTTTCCCTACCATAGCACCTGGCCTCCAGCTGAATCAGAAAGCTCCTTTCTAGACTGTTCTGAGTGTTTAGCTCAGTGCCCCAAAATGCCTCTCCTCCTTCTGTGTCCCCACGTCAGGCTCTGGGCATGGAGCTCACCCGGTTGTTAGCAGCTTCTGTCATAGCCACTGGCCAGCCCGTGTTGTTGGACCTATTTAAAGAGCTGGGCTGGGAGCCCAGGCCACAGCACACGCGGCAGCCTTGGACCTCCCTGGTCTCTGCCTGTTTCTGGAGCCCAGGAGCCCTGGGTGTTGGTGCCCTGATAGGACAGGGCTCTTCCCACCTGGGGCTGGGTCCCCTCTGTGACCCGCCGAGGCCAGCATGAAGGCTAGGGTGCCTGAGTGTGGCCCGTGGGGCACTGAATGCCCCTCGCTCCAAAACGCCTCGTGCTCAAGATTCCTAAGCCACCACACCCCCTTTTTAAAACACCTTTACTGCTAATAAATAACGCACAATAAGCCGCACATATGTAACGTGGACCATTTGATATAACCTGACACACGTAAACACCTGTAAAACCATCACCACAATCAAGATAGAGATGTATCCGTCACCCCAAAAGTTTCCTCTTCCCCTTTGAAAGCCACACTCCTGCCCCTCCTCCCACCCTCCAGGCAACCACTGATCTTTCTGTCCCTACAGATTAGGTTTCATTCTCTAGAGTTTCACATGAATGGAACCACACAGGATATACTTTTTTCTTTCTGGACTCTGGCACTCAGCATAACGATTTTGAGACCCGTCATGTGGCTGCATGTCTCGATACTTTGCTGCTTTATTGCCAAGCGGGATTCCACTGTAGGATATACTGGTCTGTTTACTCATTCCTCTGTTGATGGACTTTTGGGCTGCTTCCAGTTTTGGGCTATTACAAATAAAGCTGCTAGGACCATTTGTGTACAAGTCTTTGTGCAGATATATATATTTCCTAGGTGAGTAAAAACCTAGGAGTGGCATGGCTGGGTCCTATCTCATCTCACTGTACAATTTCTATGTCCCCCTAGTACTGACAGTCTTCTAACACATACGACTTAGTTTTTCTATGTTCCTTGTTTGTTGTTGGCCTTCTCCCTCCCCTATGTGGCAGATGGTATTTTCGCAAAGATGGACACAATAATACTTCCCATACGTGCTTTTTATAGGGTGGAGTCTGGCTGGCCTTGTGGCTGGCCTGTCACCAACTGAATGCAGTGGAAATGACACTAAGTAATGTCTGAGACCAAGAAGCCTTACAGCTTGCTCCTTGACTTCCTGGAACTCTTTCTGTGGGATCCCTGAGCCTGTGGAGGAGGTCTGACTACCGTGCTGGAGGGGCCACAAATGGGTGTTTCAGTTGTCAGTCCCAGTTGAGCCCAGACACCCCACCGAGGCACCAGACACGTTAGTGAAGCTGTCTTGGACTCTCCAGCGGAACAGCCCACCACAGCAGAACCCACAACCCTCACCCACCATGTGGAACTCAGGAATCACCCGGCTGCACCCTGCCATGTCCCTGACACACAAAATCACGGGACGTAAGAAAAATGCTGGTGAGATTTGGGGGCTGTTTGTTACACAGCAGATCCATGAGAAATGGATCTGTCTGTCTGGCTCACAGATACTCCCCAAAGGCCCAGAACAATGCCTGGCCAATAGGAGGACCTCAACAAGTGTTTGTTGAATGAATAAGTGAGTGGGGTTCTGGGTAAGATTTTATCAACACTGAAGAGGTTTCTACTGATCAGAATTGAATGCTGGTGCAGCAGGAAGGGATCTGTGTCAGGCATGAGACTTCAAGTCCAAACACTGAGACCAGCATGCAGTATGACCCTCTTGGAACCTCAGTTTCCCCAACTGTAAAATCAGGCAAACTCCACCTATGTCATGGGCTGGATCTGAGGAGAATGTGAAGATGAGGTGGGGGGAGGCGTCGGCACAGGGCCAGCCCAGGAGATCCCCGAGAAGGCTTGCTACGTCTGAGTGAAACCGTGCTGCCCCTGCCTGCCACCCACACCTCATACTGCGCTCAAGGCCCACAGAGATCTGCTCCCCCCTCTCCTGTTCAGCCATCATCAGGGGCAACTCTTCCAGGAAGGAAGATCCTGTCTGAGGCCAGGACAGCATCCCCTGGGGAGTCAACCAGGGCTGCGGAGAATCACAGTGGAGGTCCCTCTCAGACCTGACCCTGTGTCCATGGCCACCTTGGGCCAGTACCCACCATGGCTGCCCCAGAAGGAGGGCCAGCTCTGAAGACCACCGCCCCCTCCCGCTTCGGCCTGGCTCACACCAAAGCTCTTCTCCCAGGACAGAGGCCAGTGTGGCTCTCACTTCCTGCCACGGGTTCAGGGCCATGTCCTGACCCCATCACGGCAAGATGGGCCTGCACAGAGATAGAGGCCACAGCTCCAAACAGGGTTGAACAGGGTCTTGGGCAATGTCTTATGAAAGGGATATCAAGAACCTGGCTTTTCTCACACTGCGCTCTGTTCTCCTCCTCTCAGCCGATCAATCTCTGACACTTCCTGGGCGGGGAGTGGGGATTAACTAAAAGCAGCAGCTCAAGGTCTGCAGCCCTTGCTCATTTCTTAAATATGGCAGCCGAGGCCACTGGCATTTCCTGGGACTGAAGTGTGTTCACTGAGCAGCGGAGGGAGAGGAGGTCGGGAAGAGAAGCTCCTGGCTTGTGTGTCCCCGAGACCAGCCTTGACGCCTTTAGTCCCTGGGACAAGCTCCAGAGCAAAGACTAAAAACGAATCCACAAATCCTGGTGCCTCAAGGGGTCCGAGTGACAGCTAAGAATGCTGGGCTTCCAAACCCAGATCTGTCCGTCTTTCTCCCCTTATCCCGATTTACTCCCTTCCTCTCTACTGCTACAACCACCCCTAAGACACCTAGAATAAAAAGAGTATCTGCTAAGAACAGAGGTTTGGAAACTAGAGTCACTGGAGATCAAGTGTGGGCTCTCAAGTCTACTAGCCGGGAGATTAGAAAAATCCTTAGTCTCTCTCATCCCCATTTTGTAGATGGGAAGACTGAGGCTAATAAACACCACTCACCTAATGAGGGTTGTTGTGAGGATCAATGGGCTCGTGCAGGCATAGTCCAAGTGCTAAATAAACGTTAGCTGTGGCGATTACTGCTCAAAAGCAGTTTACTATGTGCTCACACCTCAGTCATCCCAACTATAGAATGGGTGTACAAGGTTTTTTCTGAATAGGGAAGAGGTTGGGCTCTGGTACCTGCTTCCTAAACAAGCATCGGATATGTGGAAGGTGAGTCCTGGAGGGTGTCTTGAGTATTTTCAAACTAACCAGTCTTTCCTCTTTTCTCAGGATAATCAGAACCTTAATACACAGTGGAGTCTACTGAGAATTGGACCCGAAGCATTGAAGGAGACCCCAGAAAGGGTAATTGTTTGGGGGGCCATGGAACAGATTCTGGCCTGGGCAGGCGGGAAGGGTGACAAAGGGGGCCTGGGGGGACGGGACTGGACTGGCTGCCTTTCCAACTCATAGAGTCAAGGGCCCAGGACAAAAGCCCCAGACAGGGAGAAGAGAGAGGACATCAGTCACTCGGGTACAAAAATCTATAAAAAGCAAAGGAGTCAAAAGGGACAAGTTCGATGCCATGTGTTGTCAGTCACCAGACACCAGGACTCTAAGCAGATTCTGGATATGATTCTATTTAAAATGCTCTCTGTGGCGGATCCTCAGTCATGGCTGGCAACGAACCCCACCTCCCCGGAACCACAGCCTCCAGAGTCTCCACCCACATGATGCAGGGCTTGGTCATATGACTTGCTTTGGCCAATGAGACAACAGCAAACATAAAGCAGGAAGTGGCTTGAAAAGCATCCCTGTAATGCACTGCACTATCTAAGATGCTGAGGATGGGGGAACCGGTCATAGAGGGACTCTGCAACTTTTCTGGAAACCTCAAACTACTCCAAAGAAACACCTGTTAAAAAACATGTGCATTAGGGCATGTGCTCGTTTTTGGGAATCCAGCTGCCAGGTGAAGCAGCTAACCTGCTAGAGACACACAGCCCAGCCAGAGCTGCAACAGGACAGCAAAGACTCTGGACACTTCTTCCACCTGACCATAGATTATTTTCAGCTGGATCAAATCTGGAGTCTGAGAAGCTTTCAAGGGGGATCTGTCAACTGTGAAAAACAGTCGGTAGTATATTAGGAAGATGCTCTGTCTGTAAAGTTAAAACTCTCTGGAAGCTTCCACCAAATTCTAAGATGTACCAGCTAAGCGTCTTCAACATCAATGCTGTGGGACAGAGGGGCAGCAGCCCCTAGGGCATCAGGCTAGATGGCCTAAGAAACATTGTAAGTTTCTATGTATGATTTACTTATTGAAGAGGAGAACATAAATTCAACCCAGGGCGATAGACGGCCCAGAAGATGAACAAGTCTTTGATGCAAGGAATGAAACAAAGAGTGGAGTGCGGATGTGGGAAGGGAAACAGGAAACATTAAGTTGCTTTTCAAACCCACACAGCTCTGGAGACAAGGCTGTGTGTGTAAAAAAGCAGGTGGGCAGAGCCATCCCAGCATCGGTAACACATCATTTTATTCAACAGCCACTCAGGCCACCTACCACCCTGCTGCCTGCAGGACTGGTTACAATGGCAGCCAAAGCATGGGCACACCTGCTAGGAACCTAAAGGACACTGGTGTCCCCTGCTGCTCAAGGCCTAAGACATTCTCTGCATCCCAGAACTCTTCAAGCAGAATATCTGTGGCGTAGATTCTTATCTTCAATGTTCTATTGTGGGGAAGTTTTCATGAAACATTTGTTGAATGAGCAAATTAAACAATAAGGCTCAGTTCCTGCCAGGAGCTCAGTCTAGGACAGGTGACTCATTGTGAGGCAGGGAAAAGGCCCCAACAGGGCTTATTCCTTGTGCTAAAGAGAGGAAACTTGGGCATCATTTCTTCTCCGCCGTGCTCACCAATCATCGACTTTGTTCAGATGGTGAGGCTGAATCTGTGCTGGGTACTGTGCCTGTAGGAGCCTGGCAAGTGGCAAACCGGGTAGGAAACAGACGCCCCTCCATGTGTGCTGAGTCCTGAGGGAGCTCAGCATCTAGGGCTGTGAAGTCCAGGGAGGAGGGGCCCTTATTAGTTTCCTCCTGCTGCCGTATCAAACTACAAATTTAGTAGCTTAAAAAGATACAAATTTAGTACCTTATAGTTCTGGAGGTCAGAAGTCTGAAATGGGTCTCAGAGGACTAAAATCAAGGTGTGGGCAGGGCTACATTCCTTCTGGAGGCTTTAGGAGAGAATCTGTCTTTCCCGGCTTCTAGAGGCCACGCACATTCCTTGGCTTGTGGACCCTTCCTCCACCTTGAACACCAGCAATGGTGGATTGGGTCCTCACGTTGAATGTCCAGCCTCTGTTCTCTGACTTTCTCTATCTCTGACTCTTCTGCCTCCTCTTTCACTCTGAAGGGACCTTGGGATTACGCTGGGCCTACAGGATAATCCCTCCATTTTAAGGATGTCTGATTAACAACCTTAATTCTCCTTTGCCACGTAAACTACCATATTCACGTGCTCTAGAAATTAGGATGCAGACGTCTTGGGGGTGAAGGGGTATGATCCTGCCAACCACAGGCCCCGGACCCATCGAGTGGAGGATGGTTCAGAAAGATTCCTGGAGGAAGCAGAGCCTGAATCAGGACTTGGAGGAAGAGTGACCATCAGGAGGCTGGGGGAGAAGAAGAGCAAACGCAAAGACTGAGAGGAGAAAGAAGGGAGAGGACCCACAGGCACATCTAAGAACCACGTGTACATAACATGTGCATCCACGTGCTAGAAGGAGACGAGGCTGCAAAGGCAAGGAGAGGGTGGGAAAGGGACACGGGAACATCTTCAACACCTCACTCCTCATACTGCTTTCTCCTGCTCAAAACCTCCATGTCCCTGAACTTCAGGGTACAGCCCTGAATGCAAAGCCTCCACCTTCCCAGCCCCATACACAGGCTAGCCTTCTTGCCTTTGCTCAAGCTATTTCCCCTGCAGTAATGCCCTCTCTGCCCCTGCCAGTGTCACCTAAGGGCTCCAGAGCCACCCTGCTGAGGTCTGAACCTGGCCCTAACCAGTTACTGCTGTGTAATCTTGGCACATTGACAGCCCACCTCATACTCTTGTTGTGAGAATTAAAGGAGCTAAAGTGTGTGGCATATAAAAAGTGCTCAAAAATGCTAGCTGTCACCACCACTACCACCAACAATAACATTGCAGGGGGTCCAAGAGGAAAACTATTTTCATAATAACACTCTGACATTATTCGCCTGTTTTACTGTGTTAGTATTTGCAATGTTGGTGCAGAAGCAATGCTGGGTAAAATGCTGACATCTTAGCAGAAATCATAACAGTGGCATCAAACTGTATTAGTAGTCACTGAGTTCTTTACACAATGTACTCATAGTTGAAAGAAAGGGGGGGAGGACAGTTTTACTTAAGAATGACCTTGATGAAGCTGTAAAAATAATTAATTCTATTAAAACTTGATTCCCAAGTACATATTTTTTAATAAAATGGGAAGTACACTTAAAGTTCTTTTGCTGAATACCAAAGTACAATGGCTGTCTCAAGGAAAATCATGTGTGCAGCTGTTTGAGTTGCTAGCTAAACTAGCCACTTTTTTGTAGCTCACCATTTGTACTTGAAAGAAGGACCAACGTACAAACTATAGTATCTGGCAAACTACCGAACTAAGTGAACACATGAAGTAAGTGAGCCTGTTACTTCTAGGAAAACAAATGACAGTATTTGTTGCCAGTGATAAAACTTGAACTTTTGAGCAAAATTCCAAATTTGGGCAAACTTGATCTGCCACTATGATTTTACCAGCTCCTCAAGACTTAAAGACTTTTCTAATGAGATTGGTGGTGATGTTAACAGATATGACTTATTGATGTTGGATACTGAAATATGCCAAGATTTGGAGGATGTGCATTGCTCAGTGAACCAATATTTTCCAAGTGATCAATGTTAGATTAAAAAAAAATCATGTGTGGGTACAATAGCCATTCAAAGTACCAATTAGATCCATGGTTTTGTCCAGCCTAACAGAGCACAAAACCTTCACTGGATAATTCCACACTCAGCAAACCTCTAAGAAACTACCATTTGGTGAGTTAGTATGAAGTCAAAGAAAAATGTCCATAGTTATCTAATAAGGCAATTAATACACTCTTCCCTCTTCCAGCTACACATCTGTGTGATGCTAGATTTACTTATTGAAGAGGAGAACATAATTTTCAACCAAAACAACAAATCATAGCAGCCTGACTGAAAGAGTAGTTAACGAGAACTCAGCAGTCTTCTATGGAGTCAGACATTAAAACATTTTTGCAAAATTGTGAAACAATGCTGCTCTTTTCCCTCAAATCTTTTTGTTTAGGAAAATACAGTCATCTTCATTTAAAAATAATGTTAGCATGTAATGGGTTTAGTACTGTCATTTTAAAATGAATTGAAGATTTAGACACGTTTTCTCGGAGAAATCAATGCAACTGAGGGGGCCTGGGGAAATCAAGACACCCCAGAGGGGTCCCACGGGCGACCAGCTCACCACAGGTGTAGGGCTGCAGTCGTGCAGGGACTCTGGGGTAAGTTTACTCACGCGATGACACCATTCCTTATTAAACAATCATTCAGGGCTTCTGCCTTTAAACTCACGATGAGACCAAAATCCCAAACCAAACATTCCCAGACTCGTCCCCACAGAAACAAAGGAAACTTCTAAACCCCCATTCTCGCCAGACTTGATTCTTTTCGTTGCTTTGATGTTGGAACCATCAATGTTTGCACGTTTGCTTGAGTTCCTAATCCTCTCACGTGCCGAAGAATTCCAGTTTCAACCACCCCCAAACCAAAGACTGAGGGTGGGCCGGTGGGGACTGGCCAGAGTGGAAGTCTTTTGGGGCTTTGCGTTTTCCCACCGCAGGGACGCTGGTTATTAACAAGTGTCGCCCAACATCTGCCACGTACTTGGCTTGTGCATTTATTCTCGTCCTTCTCATTATGGGCATATAAATCCCTTTTCATGCCCCAGCCTCCTTCTGCCCACATCTGTCTGCAATTTACTCACCATGTGCTGTGGCTGGGGAGGAAGCATCTTATTTATGACTTTGTAGAATGCCAGGCAGGATGCTTGAGTTGCTTGCTACCTTGAACTTAGATGGGCTCAGGGGGTCTAAGGTCTGGGCTACCCCAAATGGGAATCAGGCGACCAACATCTCCAAACAGATCTGAGGAAGCCTGCCAAACCCTGTCTCATCAGATAATCACTAAGTATTTGTACTAACGGTACTTGGCACTGGGCCAAGCACTTTATACCTCATTTAATCCTCATGACAACCTGTGAAGTAGCTACTATTATTGGCCTCAATTATAAGAAAAGTAGGTATTGTTACTGTTGCCTTCTGCAAAGGAACTGTGGTTCAGAGAGGTTAAGGAATTTGCCCCCAGGCCACACAGCTAGTAAGTGACAGAGATGGGATTCATGCCCAGATCTGACTCCAGAGTCTGCTGTCCCCGTGACTGAGCTAGGATGGCCTCCTGTCTCTCTTGTCCAGGCCAACTTCACCCCTCGTGACCTCATCCAGAGGGGAGATGAGGTGTTTAGTGCAGTGGAAAAAGTTTCGGACTCTGCTGCTAATTAGCTCTGTCACCTTGGCCAAGTTACTTAACCTCCCTGAGCCTCATTCAGCTGTCTCCATCTGTGAAAGGGGTTGAAACGTTCCAGCAGCAGTGGTGGGGTGAATGGTAGACCAAGTGCACAGAACAATGCTGGAACACAGTAGGTGCTCAATAAGGCTTTCCTTGAATGAATACTGACGAGTCCTTGTTGATGAGATTATTGTTCCTACAAAGCAGTCGCCTTTGGGGGATCTCTGGGTCCCTGAGCAAGGCCCTGAAGACCTTTGCGGATGGATAAGAAATCGTACAGCACAGAGTTGGGAAGAAATGCCTGCATAGTTCTGTGCCCTGTGGGCTAAACGGACGAGGGCGCACATCATGGTTCCCGCCTTCACAGACACGACCTCATTTAATTCACTGTTACTGTCCCATCACTCAGATCAGAACACTGAGGTCTGGAGAGCCGTCTGCTCCAGGAGCTGGGCAGTCGGTGGGTAAATGAGCCTCTGCTCACTCCCTGCCCACACCCCTGGGCACAGGAACAGCAGAGAGAGGTATTCCTCCTCCTCCCAGGTACAGAAGGGGGAATACAGGTGAGAATTCTTTCCGTGGCCCAGGACACAGAAGGCAGGTGACTCTGTCCTGGAATGAACACCGGCAAAGGAGGCTGAGACAGCGTCTGGCTGCTTCCTGAGGCAGCCTCGACTCTGCAGGATGGTGAAACCTGGCGAGACCAAAGGACGTCAGCTCACATGGCCTGGACCCAGCAACACGTGCCCATGGGAGACTCCTGAGACTTGGATCTCCTTCCTGAGAAGGGTGGGGATGTTCTGAGGCCCCCGAGAAGCTGGGAGTGGAGGGAGCTTCTATAGATCTGCCTGGACCGCAGGAGGGTTGCATAGAGAAAGCACGCGTGCCTGGCACGGTGACTTCTGCTCACACGGCATCAGCTGCACCGTGACACAGACCACCTGCCTGCTACGGCCTGAAGAGACCACCCAGAACACTGTCCAGGTGGCCCCACCGGAAACAACACCCCAACAGGAAAGCGTCTACCCAGCTTTAAGAGTAACATGTACTGCTGGGGAGAACGCAGAGAGGGGCTGGCGCAGCCGGGTGAGGGCACACCAGCATCCCAGGCTTCCTGGGGGACGGGTGGTGGCGTGTTGGCCAGACAGCTGGCTTAGCCAGTGTCCTGCTGCTCACTTCACACCTGTGGTCAGGGAAACCCACAAGGACAGAGCCGACCAACCATCCAGCACAATCCCCTCTCCCTCCCCGCCCAGTTAGCCTTGTAGCTGGGACGCGGATGCCCAGCACTCCCTGCGGCCACGCTCTTGCCAAAGGGAATCTCTGACCCTGAATTTTGGCCCTTTCCCTGGATCCTTCACAGGCCGAGGGGAGCAGAGATGCCCACCAGCCTGAAATGCCCCCTGGGATGGTTACAGAAGAGAGAGACAAACAGATTCTTTAAGCCACCCTGTTTTGGGATCTTTGCTACAGCAGCCCGAAATCAACCGAAGGAATAAACCTGCGTTGGCCTCAGAAATGAAGTCTTTACCGAGAGAGTATTTATGGTTCTAGGAAGTGGTAAGTGGAAAGGAGGGTGCCAAGTTTTATTGCCCTTCCCCCCCCCCCCCGCCCCAGGAGAATCAAAGACACTAAGCGGGGCTCAAGAGATCAAGGCAGACCCCACCTGAGATATTTTCTCCCCCAACGTTTCACGTTGCAGGACTGGGAGGGGATGACTCCCAACCTTTCTCAAATAACCTTGTGAGGCGCAGTGCGGGCAGGTGGCTCCCAGGAGAGATGGGTATGCCGGCTGCCAGTACCCCAGGCCGGCTCTGAGGGAAGCAGCTGACACATGCGCCCAGTGGTCTCCTAAAGCAGCTTCTCTCCTAACTCCTCCCCCAACCCAGGGCTGCGTGCTGCGCTCCTTAGAGGGGAGCTCCTGCAGAGCAAGCAACGACAGAAGAGGCCTGAGCCCTCCCCTGGAGAGCCCACTGCCGTGAGCGCGAGTGAAGTGGGGGAGGGATGTGTCCTCCAGCACAAAACCCAGCACCCCCGCACTGTCCTGTGAGGGGAGGCGCCGCAGGACCCTGAGAGCTCTGAGTAAGAGGCGACCCAGCTTCTGGGTCAGCATCCTCGTTCAGCAAAGATAACTAACTGCCATTCACACACCTCAGAAGGAGGCGCCCCATGACCGGCAGTGATGGAGAACACGAGGCGGTCACACTGCAGGAGGGAATGACATCTGTACCCGACCCGGCAAGACGCAGGATTCCACCCAAAAAGGAAGGGGCAGCCTGGGCTGGGGGCTGGGCGCCGGGAGGCCCCTGCAGAGGCAGGACCCTGCCTCCTGGTGTCCCTGTGGCCCCAGCTGAGGCCCAGGCGAGGGAGGGGAGGGAGCTGTCGCCCACTTGTCACTCACCCTGCAACGCTTCTCTGGCTCTGGCTAGCTCCTGCCCCTTCTGGGCCAGCTGGACCCTGAGCTCGGTGGCCGCGAGGACCTCGGAGGACTTGCCGCCCTGCGACTCCTCCAGGTCCTTCATCAGCATCTCCTTCATCTGCCGGAGAAGGTGGACTTCCTCCTGGAGCCGGGACACTTCCTCCCGCAGCAGTGCTAGGGGAGAAGGGCACACGGTTAGAGCGGGGGACAGTGGCTCCCGCTCGCTCACTTTTCTGGGGACAGTTTGAAGGTGCTTTGGCTTTCCCTGTTTGCTCTGCATTCAGGGCCTGTCCTACTATGTGTAGGAAAACCCCCGAACGACCTTATTGCAAGGAGGCCCCGCCCCAGTCCTGGGCCCCGCCCACAGTCTGCAGAGCACGCCTGGTGGGACTCCCTGCCTCCCACCACACTCTCTAGGGCTCTCAGGGGTCAGCACTGCAGTCCCAAGCCAGCAGCACTCCCAGTTACGCTTTACGTGCTTTACCTTGTTTACCAAAACCTCCGGGGGCAGGATGCTTCACCCCCATCTCACAGACTAGGAAGTCAAGGCTCGGAGAGATTAAGAAACTCCACGAGGGCATAAAGTGAGTAGGTAGCAGAGTGGGATGTGAACCCAGACCTGGTCGACTCCAGGCACAGTCAACGCGACAGTATTACTCAGGACAGTGCACACCCAGGCCGAGATGCTCACCTCACTCAGAGACCGATTAAAAGAGCTTCTGACGTAGAGAATGGACTTGAGGACACGGGAACGGGGAAGGGTAAGCTGGGACAAAGTGAGAGAGTGGTATGGACATATATACACTACCAAATGTAAAAGACATAGCTAGTGGGAAGCAGCCGCATAGCTCAGAGCTTTGTGACCACCTAGAGGGGTGGGATAGGGAGGGTGGGAGGGAGATGCAAGAGGGAGGAGACATAGGGATGTATGTGTATGTATAGCTGATTCGCCTTGTTATACAGCAGAAACTAACACACCATTGTAAAGCAATTATACTCCAATAAAGATGTTAAAGAAAAAAAAAAAAGAGGTTCTGAGATGCTCATGGAAGCCGGCCCTGGAGTGGCTGGTCTTGGCTTGCATCACTAAAGCTCACACATCGCTCTCTCCCTTTTCCCCACCCTCCTGCACGCTGGTCCCTCTCTGTGCGACAGGCCAAGCTCTTTCCAGCCTCAGGGCCTTTGCCCCTGCAGGGCCCTCCACCTGCGACACCCTTTTCCCTGCTCTTCCAGTGACACAGCTGCCCCCCGACACCACCCTGTCCCATGCTCCCACGGTAGCAGGGGATGCAGTCCTCGCCTGTGAGGGTCAGAGGACATGGCTGCGGCACGGCTTTCGAGGTCCCGGGTCTCCGGTCTGGCTCCCTGGCTGACCAGGAGTGTGATCACGAGCAAGTCCCTTCCCCTCTAAGCCTCACACGCCCCTTCTATAAAACAGGTCTAACCCTCAGGGTTGAGACGCAGGAGGAAGCCTGCCTGGTCCAGGGCATGTGCTCAGCGTATACGGCGAGCGCTCAGTGCCGGTGAGACGGGGGCTGCGTCTCCCCAGGCGCCTGACCCTCTTAGCAGCGCCCGGCGTTCTCTAAGGCGCTACAACCTGCACTCCTTGGGGAGCCTGGACACGAAGGCAGAGCCAGGTCTAGGGTGGGGGGCAGGCCACGGGGAGCAGAGCTGAGGCCTCGGGGACCCTGGGTCCCTCCACCCCCAGAAGCCTGGGGAAGGGTGGCACTGGTTCCAGCCCCTGTTCTCTGGTCTACTTCAACCGCCTCCTCTGAGGCCACCTGGGTCCAGCTGCCACCCACACAAGGGGAGGCCGCCCTGCCCTCCCAGCTCCTTGACCCCCACCCAACCTCCCCACAAAAGCCTGAAAGGCAGGGCGTCCCACCTCACTCCTGCACTGAAAACCCTCCCTGGCTTCCCACCCCATCAGCCCATCTGAGGCCTCCCTCAGGCCACCTGCGGGGAGGGGGGGGGGAGGGGGGACTTTCAGTTCTGGAAGGTGCTAGACTTGTCCCGCCTCAGGGCCGCTGGAAGAGCTTCCTTCCTTCTTCACAGGTTCCTCCCTGTCGGGCAGTCTCAGCCCTACTGTCACCTCAAGAGCCCTAAAGAGGCGCTCACCCGTGGTCCACTTCTGACAGCAGTTTGGACAACGCACCCCAAACCCCTCGTTAATGTGGGAGGCCCACCCACGCGTTACCATGTGCGTGCCCAGTGGGCACGGCTCCCCGAGAGCAGGCCTGGTAGCTCTGCTCTAGCTCATTCGCTGAGGGGTCTCAAGTGCCCTGAATACTATATGATGACACACGACAATCGAATGATCTCCTCCAGCCATCTGTCCACCCAGCAAGAGTTCATGGGCACCTGTCCCAAGCCAGTTGCCGCTGAAGGCACTGGAGACCCCTGGGTGAAGGTTCCAGACAGGTCCCACCCTCGGGCCGGTGCTCCCAAACCCCACAGTGAACACGGACTGCAGAAACCTAAACCTGCACCGCGGGGAGGCGGGCTGTCTGCAAGGGGCCTCCTGGTTGCTCTGACATGGACAGACTCAAGTGCAGGCTGGGAACTGTCCAGGTCTCTTAGCAAAACTGCAAAGTAGGAGGTTTGCATTGGGGGCCCCTCCCCTGCCCTCATTCCAGACAAACATTTGCAGGTCACCTATAAGACAGGCCTGGAGCAGGGTGTTCAAAAAGAAGGGAACACCCTTGGCCTCGAGAAATCTCCAGCAAGTAGAAGCAGCACACACAGGTAAGCATAATGCAAAGCAGGTGTGGCATGTGCTTGGAGCACAGGAACATTTGAAATGGGCCTCGGAAGATGGCAGGGCAGTGAGCAGCGGGGACAGTACGAGCAAAGGCGAGAAGGCTGGAAAGACCCCTGGGCAACCCGTGACCAGTAACAGGTGAGGAAGAGCACAGAAGCCAGGGGAGGTGCGACAGGGTCAGATCATAAAAGGTCTTAACCTCAACCACCACTGTGCCCCTGGCCCTGGCTTGCCGTCTCTAGCAGTCCTTAAGACTCTGGAATTTTCATTCTTGCTTCCTGCCACAGACTGAATGTCTGTGTCCCCATAAAATTCCTATGGTGAAACCTAGTGCCCCGTGTGATGACGGTACCTGGAGGTGAGGCCTTTGGGAGGTCATGAGGGTGGAGCAAAAGACACAACGAAAAGACGGCTGTCTATTAACCAGGAAGAGCGTCCTCACCAGACACGGAATCTGCCAATGCCTGGCTCTCGGACTTCCAGTCTTCAGAATTTTAAGAAACAAATTTCTGTTGTTTATAAGCCACTGGCTACTTTTGTTCTAGCAACCCCAAACGGACCAAGACACCCTCCTTCATCAATTCTCCCCAGTCACCCATCCTGCCGGGGCCTGTCCCCACTCAACTGTCACCAAACGGTTATTTCACGATAAGGTGTGAGTGACTGCTAAGCGTCCCCGTTTATATTTACATTGCCAGGCAAGTGGAAGCCAGGGCTGTTTGATTTTATTTTACGGGCGTGACTTCTGGGCTTCCTTAAACTGCCCAGAGGAAGCCACTGAGGTTGTTTGCTGTCTATGCAAATGGAAGAGGATTCCAAGAGACCCGGCTTCAAATCCAGTCCTGGCCAGGGACTTGTCGTGACCCTGAGCAAGCCCCATGATGTTTCCGGCTCTCAGTTGCCATGTACACTGCTTGGGGACAATGTCACCCATCTAGGGTGGCCAGATTTAGCAAAATAAAACAAAGTGAAGCAAAACAAACCCCAAAAGCCCAGGTGCCCAGTTAAATTTGAATCTCAGATAGACGACAAATAATTTTTAGTATAAGTATGTCTTAAATATTGCATGGAACACACTTATGCTAAAAACTGATTTGTTGTTTATATGAAATTCAAGTGTAACTGGGCATGCTGTGTTTTATCCAGCAACCCTACTTCCATTGCAATGAAACGAGGCCATCATGAGAAAGGGCTGTGTTACTAAATCATCTCACAGGAGGAAGGAGGTTAAGGCACAGAACAGCCTGGCACAGCCTTCTCTGCCCCTTGCTCTTGGACGAGAGCAAGACGGGGCTGGGTGCCCCTATCCTGAGCTAACAGTGGCAAAGGCAAATTTTTCCTGCGCTCACGTTGCTAACAGGTGTACCTGACACCCAGGCCCTGCTCCTTGAGTCAGGCTCTGAAGAAGCAGGAGGGCGGGATACCAAGTACATCTCCTGCAGGAACCAAGTCTTAGGAGACCAGACTGGAAAAACAACTCCACAAAAAGAGAGAGCCTTGTCCAAGCTTACTAACTGCACCTGCCCTGGCTGGACTAGACCTTGCACAGCCTGGACCCTTCCAGGGGCAGAGAGGGGTGACAGCCCTGGGACTGCAATCACAGAGAGCCTCACAAGACTGAAGCCCATTTACAGGCTTCAGGACCATTCACAGGCACTTCCCCTCCCTGGGCCTCAGTAGCCTCACCTGTGAAATGGGAGTGATGGGAATGAGACTCACAGGTAATACACTTAAACGTGCTGAGCACGATGAGTGCTGTGTGTGCCCTCGTGCCCCCGACTCCTCCTCCCCTCACAGAGGGGAGCGACCACATTCCTCAGAAGCAATGAAGAAGTGAAAGTTGGAGGACTTGCGTTGCTGTCTCAGAGGGATTGCTACCTCGCTGTGTGACCTTGGGCAAGTCACTATCCCTCTCTGGGCCTTCATAATCTCAGTGCCCTTAGAGGGATGCACTCTTCAGGAATCTAGATGAATGCTACCGATTGTGCATTTCTCCCCTTGGCGGGACAGGGGTCCCTGCTCTGGTCCACAGCTGTACTGCTCAGTGAGGCAGCCACCAGGCACACGTGGCTACTTAAGAGTAAATTAGTCACAACAAACAACTCAGTTCCTCAGGCACACCCGCCACACGTCAAAAGCACAGAGACCACCCTGTCGGGGCACGGAGCTCCTGGTCAGTGCTCGTTCAGGGGCACGAGGTGGGGAAGGGAAGAAGCGGGGTTTGTGAAGCACCTGGTGCAGCGTGGGCCGCAGACACACGGACAGGAGGGAGCCTTGTGCCAAAGGCGGGAGAGCTGCTGGGGAAGGAGCCATGTTCCCGGAGAAACCACACTGGCCCTGGCCCAGGGACACAAAAGGGAAAGATCAATTGCATACCTTTCTGCCGACGCTGGGCAACCACGGACCTTAGGGCAGGGGGCCGGTGGTGGTAAAAGGGCCTGGTGCCAAAGAAGCCACAAACCCGGCAGAGCTCTAGGCCATGGAAGCCGGAAGTAAGCATTGCCTGGGAGACAGCGGCTCTCCCACCCCCGGGGAGGCCAGCAGTTACCAATGATGCTGCCCTGGGGGGAGCAGGCAGGCCACACAGTGGAAGCCCCCAGAGGCCTCTTCCCAAGGGCAAGGCGGTGTGGCATAGCTACTCAGGTGACAGAGGGAGCTGGGGAGACCCTAACCCTGCCCCTCTGTAGCACACCTCCTTCTGTTTGTAAGAGCAGCGAGTGCTCGCCATTTTTAAAACGCCATTTCCTGGCCTCCCTTGCAGCTAGAGTTGCCTGTGTGACCCAGTTCTGGCTCATGAGATGTAGGTGAAAGTCCCTGAGGAAGACTGCCCTTTAAGAAAATAGGGCTTTGCCTCCTCCGTGCCTTCTTGTCTGGAAAGTGGACTTGTGGTTAGAGCTGTGGCAGCAACGTTGTAACAAGGAGGCAACACGCACAGGGAGCAGAAAAGATGCCAAGGGGAGAGAACAGAGCCTGGGGCCTGGCGAGCACAGCTCAGCCCTGCACCTGTGTCTCGAGACCTGGAGCGGCACCAGCTGGGCAGGGCCATCTGGCACAGGAGAGCCTTTGATTTCCCTGCTGATCTACCAGTTCTCCAGAACCAAGCACAGCAGCACGTGCTACCGGCTGAGATCGAGTTCAGGTGGCTGCCGAGGGCCAGCACCTCTGGGGTCTGCCCTGCGGCCGCCTCAGCTGTGAATTCTGGGCAGTGGGAGGAGGAGGTGGGGACTGTGGAGGAATCCACACAGCACAGGAGGGAGGTGACCGCTCCTGGCCCTGGGGAAGAGCCCCCAGTTTTGCGACAAGTCCTTTCCTGGCTTAATTTTTGTGAGCTCACAGGGCTGGGGCGGGAGAGGAAGAAGACAAAGAAAAACACTCACTCTCCGTGACTGTGGGGCACCGTCCAAGAACAGGATGCGTGAACAGGCAGCGAGAAGCCTCGGAGCTCTCTCGGTGAGTCGCCGGTTTACGAGTCTGGCCTTCCCAAGCCAAAGGTCCAAACAGCAATAATACTGTAACCACCGTGTATCACAATGACGATTCCTTTGCTAACACTTCGGGAGCACATAATATGTGCTCCAGGCTCTGTGGTAAGTCTGTTACACTCCTTAACGATAACTAGTGAATCCTCGCAATAACCTCATGAAGTAGGTCCTGTTATCATCACCCCCTTCAACAGATGGGGAAGTTGAGGCACAGGATTTAGGCGACTTGACCAGTGTCATGCAGAGTCAGGGCAGTCTAGCTCCGGCACCCACCCCAGTCCAAACTCTTGCACTGCTTTTTTTTTTTTTTTAATATTTATTTATTTGAGTGGGATCTTAGTTGCGGCACATGGGATCTTTAGTTGCAGCATGTGAACCCTTAGTTGCTGCATGTGGGAACTAGTTCCCTGACCTGGGGCCCCTGCATTGGGAGTGCGGACCCTGAGCCACAGGACCCCCAGGGAAGTCCCTCGCTGTACTATCTTGCAGGGGGACAGGGCCACAAAATCCATGGGCCGCCGCAGGCTTGCCCTGATGGATGGCAGGGGAGGCAGGCGTGGCCCCCATCAGGTATGGGCTTGCTTTTGTTTCCCACATGGAGGTGGGTCACAGGGAGCCGGCCACTCCGTGCGTGGCCCTCCCCCGGGTCACCGTTCCCACACAGCTCCTGGAGAAGGATGTGGCCATGGAGCCAGCAGGGGCTCTGCTCTGCTCATACCCGACGCCCAGCGCCAGCCCAATGCTGGGCTCCTGGCAGGCACCACACAAGGATGGCGCTGAGTGCGGGGTGGGGCGGAGGTGGGCCAGGCTGGTCTGGGTCAGCCACCGGGGCTCAGTCCCGGCTCCCCTGCTTCCTGGCTATTTGACCTTAGGACAAATGACCTCTGAGTTGATCTGAAATTGGAGCCAAGGCCAGTCTCCCAAGCCTGTAGTAAACATTTAACAAAGCAATCATCTAAGTGGAAACATTCCAGAAGCTTCTAAATGGGGGTCATATGGAGCTCATCAAGATCATTATTATAGAAAAGGGCAAACCTCCCCAATGTTCCGAGGAGAGGCCTTGGCCCCAAGAACCTGGGAGCCCAGACTTGTGGGCCTCCCAACCCGGAAGGGGTGGATTAAATGACAGAGAAGGCTGAGTCACCCAGTCTGCAGGGCAAAGGCAGGACCAAGGGCACAGGGGGCTCCGAAGGGAGGGCAGGCTGGAGTGACAGTCCCTGGCTGCCTGTCGTGGGTAATAAACAGCCAAGCACACATCTGTCAAAACTCTCTGAACTCAGATGGTACCCTTAAAACCTGTGCACTTTGCTGTAGGAAATTATACCTAAAAATATACATATATATACATATATAGCAGTAACATAGTTCAGGCTTTCCATTCACTCACTTTTATAGATCTTCGCCCCAAATCCAGGTACCGAGCTCACGGGCCCCCTGCCCTCCAGCAGGCCTCAGGAAAAGGGGAGCCTGAGTCCAACCCCGGGCTCTGTGGACAACCTCCGTTCACTTGAGCTATACCTGCCCTGTAGCAGACAAACTGGACCATGCCCCGCTGGCCCTGGCCGGATGGAGGTCACTTCCAGGTGACACGACGCTCTGCTTAGTGATGTCATGGTTCCCTTCTGGTCCAAACACCCTCTCTGGCAGAGACGATGGCTGATGGCACTGCCATGTTCTGGGCCCCGACTTTGTGCAGGATGCCACCCACTGGACTACAGGCTTCATCTCACCGGATCCTCATGGCACCCACGCAGGGCTGTAGTGACCCCGCTTGAGCTCGGAGGTGCTGGGGGTGTGTGGGACGGAGCCCAGGTCAGCCTGTGGGTCGTGCAGCGCCCCCCCCGCCCTGCCATGGGCTGGTCCAGCAGCGGCCGGCAGGCCGTGAGCGCTCAAAAGCCACCACTGCTGCCGGGACTGCCGTTACTGTCCTCGCTGCCAAATCTGGTCCAGGTGGTAGTCTCAGAACATTAGGACGGTGCTTGTTCTAAAAATTAGGAATCAGACGGTTCTTGGAGGGTTAAAATGTTAAGACTGAGGTACAATGATTCATATCAAATCCCCGTAAGAGATGGGCTCCCAGGCCCCAAGACTAAACAGGACCAGATGTATTCGTGTCCAAGGAAGCCAGTACCTGACGGCGGAAGGGAGTCCTGAAAAGGCAGAGTCAGGGAGGGGGTCGCTGGCAGAGCCCACGTCCCAGGCTGAGGGGGTGAGGGTCTTCACCAGCGGCCTAAGGGCACCTCCTCTGTTCTGCCTTTCTGCGGGGGGAGCACATGGAGAGAAAGAGGCAGCTGCATTCCTATGTTGCATGCCCTCTGTTCTTGATTTCATTCTTCATCATCATCATGGTGATAACAGTAACACTTTTTGAGTCACTCGTGCATGCCAGAACAGTTCTAAATCCTCACACCATTAAGTCTCAATCCTCACAATAACCCAAGGTGATGCACCCACTTTACAGAAGAAACTGAGGCATGGAGAAAACATGCGGTTAAACCCGGGTGGTCTGGCTGCAGAGTCTTTTCTGGTCACTACTGAGTTATATTCTACCTCTTCTCCTGCGGTACAGCTGCCCCACAAGGCAGGCAAAGCCTACGTGTCCTCTCAGGGCCCGCAGTTACAAGGGGGCCCTCAAACCCTCCTGGGACAGATACCACTGTTTGCATCCTTCCCCCAGCCTGGAAGGCCTGAGATCGCAGAACCTCTTGGCTAAGCTGACCCAACAGCCAAGGAGGGACAGGAGTGCTGGATTCAAACAGCCCAGGGCAGCGGCAGCAGAGGCAGCAATGCAGCCCTCGGTTCTAGACTCAGCCCCGAAGGTTCCTCAAGGCTCTGTAAATGACTGGAGTTCCACAGGGACATCCAGCCAGGCGGGACTTGATTGAATGTAACGGTTTGTCTGTGGAGAGAGAAATCTGGGAACCGTAGCCTGGGAACAGCAGCCTCAGGGCTGGGCCTCTGAGATGGGGGAGGGAAGACTTGATATCACTTCCTTCTGCTTGTCTGGTCCCCTCACACCCAGCCCAGGCTCCCCTCCAGCCTGGTCTGTGCGTGGGGAGCTGAAAACAGCCCTCTTGGTCTACCTCTGCTCTCCCAGGGATGTAGACTCTCCCATCCCTCCCTCCATCCCCCCTGTATGTGGAGACAGACCCACTAGGCCAGAAACAGGGTCAGGGGCAGGCAGACAAGAGCTGGGTCTATGGTTTGCTAGAGATTTCCGTGTTCTCTGGGCCTTTGTCATGTGATCCTGACACTGAAAGATTTGGGGGTGACGGGACACAATGCAGCACTCACCAAATACAAGCAGATTCTCAAACCACCCCTCAGCAGTATTAATTCCAAGGCTGCTCCAGGGCCTGGGAGAGCCGCCTGGTAATTCTTACTACAGGTGGGTAGGGGAGGGCCTGGCAGGTACCAGGTGATTCAGGCTTTGTCTTTTTCTCATATTTCACAGTAATTGTTTTCTCTTTTAGGTGCTGTTTAACCCGTCTTTCCTGCAGAGCTGTTCCATAAACATACCTTTCAGCCAGACTCATCTTGGGCCCGATTGCCAAGCTAATCCTCTTCCACAATCTTGGGGGGGCCCACCTTTCCCACGGGAAGCTGTGCCCACCCAGCTCCACATTCCGGGAATCCGATTCTCTCCGGGAAGGGGTCTGCGTCCTTTGACCATCCCTCGCCAAGCACTGACTCAGGAATAATCGAGTGCCAAGCACCAGCCCTGGAAGGGTGCCAGTCTCAGGTTCAAAAGCAGATGCCTGCAGAAGTGAAGGCATCACCAACCTCCAGCACACAGCTCCCTAGTTCTCAGGCAGAACCAAACCTGAGGATCTGTGCTACGGAACGTGGTCCCTACAGGCGGCCTGGCCTGATTCCTAGAATGTGCCCTTTTATCACTGGAGGTCCTCGCTTCCTGTGTCCACTGCTCCCCAAGCCCGGAAAGGACAGCCCCTGGCAGGCTTTCTGGGTGTGTGGCTTGATGCCAGCATGCACTGACAGCCAGTAGGAACCCCACGGTCCTCGGGGGTCTGCAACAGTCACTCTGCGGGTGATTCTAGCTCCAGAAGGAATGTGCACCCCCAAATACAGCATCTGTCTGGGGGTGGAAAGGGCGGCTGAGTACCGGACAGGCTGTGACTGCTTGGTCTCAAAGCCAGGTGCCCAGGCCTCCTTGGGGGCCTTGAGGAGCCCGCTCCTATCTGCTTGCTGGGCAGGAGTGATGGGAGAGGAAAGGGTTGGCCTCTCCTTAGGGCCTGGCCAGCTGCCTCCCTTGACCCTCATTGAACACAGTTTCCCTTGGGACTTAGAAGCAGCGAGCTGGGGCCCATTCGAGTCGGGTGGGCTGACAGCAGCTGTCCTGGGACACCCTCTTGGTGCAAAGAGGAATCTTAGCACTCTTATCAAGTTGAGCCTTAAAGCCACTGCTTCCCCTGGGATGCTGGCTCATTCCACCTTTTCAAAGTTCTTCATTATCCCCCCCCCGGATTGGGCAGCAGACTTTTTGGTTCAGCCGACATCTATGCCTCCAGTCTTTCAGACAGAGCACCTCCATTTCCCTCTGGGGAGCCACCCACTCCCAGAGCCCATGGTTCAAAGGTGGAGATAAGACCCAGGCTGGCCCATCAGAGAGCTGAGTTGTCCTGGCCACTGTGATTGGTTTAGGAGGGGAAGCACATGACACAAATCAGTCCAATCAGGGTCAGAGTCTGGACCAGGAGCCGCCCTCTTTAATGATGGATGCAAGGATGGAGCCAGGAGGTGGTAGCGGCCATCCTGCCACCAAGAAGGGAGCACCAACAAGACAAAGACTGGATTCAGATAATATCCTTGTTGTCCTGGATCACACCACACCTGAAGCCAGGATCTACTCCTGAATTTTTCAGTTATGTGAACCAACACATTCTTAAGCCAGTTTGAGTTGCATTTTCTATCCCTTGCAACTGTAAAAGAATCCTGATAAACGGTTTCTGTCAGGGACCATTTTCTGGGTGCCCAGCATCCCCAGAAACTTAAAGGCCACCTGCTATGTGCTAAACACCCTAAGCTGTACCACTGTCCTTCAGAAACCGCACAAGCAAAACGGACAATGGAATTTACCTCCACAGAACCAGCGAGCACCTACTCCCACGTGTGCTTTAATTCTAGCTTTTCTTTGACTGCAGTGACCAGTCCCCCTGGGTCGAAACCCTGGAAGACACAAATTTTCAAGCTCTGCCTCAAGGCCATTTCCAGACTTTTCCTACCCGAATCAGCCTTTCTCCTCTTCTCCCACCCGAAGAGGTCTGCGAGCACTGACCCCGCAGCCTTCCTCGGCCTGAGGGCTCTGGGTCCCGTTTGGCTGCTGACTGTGTGCCTGGCCCTAAGCCTCGGACCACTGAATTCTCTCGCTGGGAGCAGTGCTAGCATTCTCTCCATTTTGCACATGCAAACGGAGGTGGAGAGGCGGAGACCAGGACAGGTGGACAGGCTTGTTCAAGGTTATAGAGCAGGTCCCGGTGGCACAGCGGATCCCAACTCAGAAGTCTGTCTGATTGCAAAGCTCATGCTCTTAACTGGACTAGGCGCCCAGCCCTAAACGCCATGCTGTGCGTATCTCTCAAACTAAACTCCAGGACAAAGGGCGGGGCAGGGCTGGAACTGGGCCTTTTTTCGAACTTTGGTGAAAACAACCGGGTCCCCGAGCCTTGGCTCTCACCACAAGCTTCTCCCGTCCCCAAGGCTTGGCTCCTAAAGGAACAAATCCAGGAGAGGGACAGTGACCACTGGACAGCACTGCCTGTTTCCCTCTCCGCCCTCACCACGCAGGACTCTCTCCTCCCACCCCTCCTCCCTCTTCTTCACCCTCCAGGGGAAAAAAATTACCAAAACACAAAGAGGAAAAAGAAAGAAGGCCCAGCACTGGTTACACCCACCAACTTGTGACACGGCAGCCCATCCATGCGGCGAGCACAAAGCTCACTGCAAACCAGGAGGAACCAACTTGACCGAGGCCTTGCGACTGCAGGGGGACAGCCCAGACCTTGCTTTCTTTCCCACCCGAGTCTGAGTCAGCAGCAAAACACCTGCATCTCAATTTCCTTCTCCACCCATTACCAGAATGCGCAGAGCAGACTGAAGCTGCCTGTCCCACTTGTCAGAGATCGGGTTCTCCAAGGCCTGGCTCCCGGCAGGAGAGCTACCTTCCTAAGAAGCCTGGGGGGAAGAAAGACATTTATATCCCCATTTTATAGACGGCCAAACTGAGGCCCAAAGGAAGGTGTCTGGAATCTACAGCCCTGACTGCTAGGCCACTGGCCACTATAACCTGGAAGCAAACTGGAAACATGCTTTGGCTGGAACATTCCGCTCAGCCTTTCTTAGGCATCGGTCAACTCAGGGGTTAAATGCTTCGAAACATGTTCAACATGCCGAAGGCCCCCGCAGATGTAAACCATTACACAGAGAAGGGAAGTGGGCGACCAGGGCCCAGCCGGGGCTCTCCTAGCATCGCCAGCACACGAGGGCGGCGAGTCTGAAATTCCCGCATCTTCAGATCTGTATCTCGAACAGATCCGGGCTTTCACAAGAATTTAAACCAAGTCCAGGTGGCAACGTGGACAAACAGCAAACCTGGAGGACTCACTGTCTCAAACGTGGCTTCAGAAGGCGAACTAAGAATGGGCGTCTCCTGCTATGTCTCGACCTCTACATCCCTCAACTTCCTCACCTATAAAACCACAACAGTGATGGCTAAGAGCAGTGATTCCGGCACCAAATCCTGGCTCTGTCCTTTATAGTAGCTGTTGGACCCCAGCAGATCACTTCCGTGTCCTCATGTAAGGAATGAAGGTAATGATAGTATCCATCTCTCAGGGCTGCTGTGACAGCCTATGACTAACAGACCAAAAGCTCCAAGAAGGGGCCTGGCACAGAGCGAGCCCTCAGCCGATGTTGGCAGCCAGTTCCGATGCCATCGAGAGGATGCCTGACCCCACGGAGGGGGCGGAGAAGGAAGAGGACGTCTTGGGCTCCTGCAGTGGGAGGCGCCCAAGGCCGCGGAGCCTGCAAACTGCAGGGCGGCACACGGATCCATGTAACTCGCTCCTGACTGTTCTCCAGCCCAACCGAGCAGCTGCTCCAGGAAAAAATAAAATATGCTTTGCATACTTCAAATGTTTCACTTATGAAAACTGGCAGGGCCGCCTTTCTAAATTGTTTAGCGATAAAGTCAGCAATGAAACCGTTGGAGGCTCTCACCGCCGGAACCCGGGTCGGGGAGTCTGCGGGGGGCGGGGGAGGAGGACAGGCCAGCCGCTAGCGCGGAGCCCACGGGGGCTTCCAGAAGGCGCCATGTGGGATTTTTCAGAGGGGCATTGGGATCACGTCCTGGTGTCCTGATGTGAAATTGGATCCTCCCTCTGAAGCCAAGCCCCAAGCCAGCGGGGGCAGAGGGGAGGCCCCTTCCGGCCTGGAACGTTTTCCCACACTCCAAGGGCGCCCCAGTTTCCAGCCAATGGAGTTAATTGAAAAATTACCTTGGGCTGAGAAACAGCAGTGCCGGGCCACGTGGGCTGGGTCACAGGAAACCCTACTGGGTCTCCGGCGTGCCTGTACTTCAACAACCTAGAGCTGGAAGGCCAGGAGCCGTGCTCGGCATCCCAGGAACCGGGGAAGCTCTACGTGCTGGGCACACATCCCAGCAACCTCGGAGGGTGGCACGATGCCCGTGTTAGAGATGAGACTAAAGCGCAGAGACTCAGGGCCTGCCCAAGGGCCACGGTCACCCCAAATCCTAACAGACAGAGCTCGAGCGGAAGCACAGGATGCACACCAGCTAGCGAGGCCGGCTGGAGGCCCTCTGCCCCCGTGGAGCTAGTTGGCATCTTCACACTCGGGCTGATATTTTCTTCCAAGTGCTCTCACCTCTTATGTTTATCACCCAAACCCCTGGGAAGATTACGATGGTGGGTTCTATTGTCCTCATTAAGGGGCAGTCAACCAAGGCCCAAGGCATGGCTCCTCCCCTCAGCCAACTCACCCAGGGATTCTAAGGTGTGCGAGGCCTGGGCCCACTTCTCCTACCTTGGTCCCCCCTGAGCCCCTCCCACCCCACCTGTGCAGACTCCTGGGTACACCCCTGCCTCTCTGGACTGTTTGGTCCATTCCTGTCCTCCTAGGTCCTCAGTCTGTTCAAAGGGCCTGGGGCACCCCTGCTTCTGCAGTGGTCCATCCGGTCTCCAGAGGCCTTTGCAGTCACCGGTTCTGAGACTTCAAAGTAGGACCAGTGGGGGCCCCACGACTGTGTCCCTCCTCCCATCAGAGTACAACTTTCAGGATTTAAAATGAACAAAATCAATCAGAAAAATGACCTTATTTCACCTGGGGAGTTTCAGCAGTGTTGTCTATGAACCAAAATATAATCAAGACACAGAAAATGGGGTTTTTTTTGGGAGGGGGGAAGGGAGAGCAGTGGGATGAGGAGGGCAAACCCAAGTCCCTGAGTTACTACATCTGTGGACAGAACTTCTCCCCGCGTGGGAAGATGCAACCTGAACGCATAAGCTGCGTATCTGACTTCCGGTTTTGACAGATGCTCGTTGAACACCTGGGCTGAGAGGCAGCGTGGTCTAACTGGCCGGAAACACCTTGGGGGCGAGTTGGTCTGGGTTTGAGTCCCAGTCCCTTACTAACCTCCCTCTGCCACAGTTCCCTTACCTGTAACATGGGGCAATAACAGTACCCATCTTACAGGGTTGTCGTAAGGATGAAATGAGTGACTATACACATAGAGTCCATATAGACACACACACGGACCGAACCCATAAAAGAACCATGCTTGGCACAGGCCAAGCGCTATGTGCCAGCTGGTTCTTCCCCCTCCTCCTCCCAGGAGCCACTGCCTTCTGGTTCTGGGACCAGCCCCTGCCCAGCAGCCTTGTCCCTGGATCCCCAGGGGCTTCTCCTGGAAACCTGACCTGAACTTCCAGGTAGAACATTCCTTGCTGAGAGGTCTCCCGAGTGGGGCTCCCAGCAGCTGGGGGCTTGTTGCTGAGGAAGTGGCCCACGAGATCCTAAGTGGCCCACGAAGCCCCCTCTCTTTTGCCGCCCGCCCCCCTCACTTTCGCCTGTTTACGGGCTGAGAAAGGCAGAGATGCAGCTTGAATTCCTGCTTTGAGCTGCCGCCAGCTCGCCACCAAACGTTTCCCCCGTCTGTCTGGCCCACTCCACCATTTCACAAAGGTCAAACGCTTACTGCAGTCCGCGTACGGCCTCTCAGGAGTGCAGAGGAGAAAACTATTCGAAAAATGTAAGTTGGAAAAACCCCATGGTTCGCCACCACCACACTGCCCCCCCCCCGACACTGGCGCACGCGTTCACGGCTCACCCCCAGTTCAACAGAACATACAGCCGTGTCCCAGCCCCTCGGTCTTAAAAACAAGTAGGAGGACAGAGAGGCGAGGCGGAATTTCCACTGATGGTGACCAGAGCCTAGGCTGTCGTCCTCAGAGGAATACAAATGACCCTGTCAGCCCAGACAAGGAAATCTATTGTACAGAACGGCATCCTTCTAGGTCTTTCTGGAGCAGCTCCTGGCAGGAGCCGCGTATCATGTACCACAGCACCTAGAAGAGCCCTGACCCACGAGCTAAGCCCAAGAAGCGCCCACAGAGCTGAGGTTAGCCCAGGGCATGAGCTTGGGGCAAGGGAACCCTTAGAGCAGGCTGAGGCTCTCCTAGGACCACGCTCCCCTGTCCAGAGGTGCTTTCAAGACCAAACATGCTTTTCTTGGACGCCGTCTTCTTCCACGCCCCTCCCCCGCACCCCAAGAGAAAATGACTCTAACTAAAGAAGAGTAGGTTCTAGGCTCGGCCATGGCGGAGTCAAAGCGTCCAGCTTGAATAAAGGAATGAACAGAATGAGAGCGGTGACACTGGATGTGAATGGTCTGGAGCAGGTCAGAGACTTTTTGTTTTTCTGTAGACAGCTGACCCGTGAAGAACTCAGGGGACAGGGGCGCCCACTGTCCACACAGTCGAAAATTGGGGTGTGATTCACAGTCTGCCCTCCGTATCCTGGTGGATCTATCCGCAGATGGTGCAGGAGTGTAATATATACTATTGAAATAATCCACGTATAAGTGGACCCGAGCAGTTCAAACCCATGTCGTTCAAGGGGCGACTGTATTTTACTCTCGTAAGCCAGCCTCCTCCTGCCCTACTCTGGTGGGCGGAACTGCTAGATCTTTCCTCTTTCTTCTCCCCAGTCCACAAACTTCAAACCTGGAATATCTGGGCCTTTCACACACGTCTTTCCTGGCACACCTGAAACAGTGTGGATCACTGAGGCTGTCTGAGGGGAAGGAGAACAGATACGTGTGGCGGGGTGTACAGGGCTGGCCCAGTGCGGGTGTACACAAAACACACACACACCCCCCGCACTTTGTGGATGCTTCAGAACTGCTTCCACAGTTGGGCAAAGCAGCAGAAAATAAGCCGATTGAAGAAGCAGGTGTCCTAACCAGGAGCAGGTGGCAGCATTGGGACTCGACTTGTAACAAGAGAAAGTCCCGTGCGCTGTGGACTTGCTGTCCCGTCCCTCTGGAACTGCAGGTGGCTCACCAGCCAGGCCCGTGAGGTCACTCCTTCCCTGGTGGCAGATGGCACATAGCTGCCGACATTCCAGGAATCCCCATGCGAGCTCCGGTTACTCTTCAGCCAGGAGACCCCAGACAGTGAAGCCCAAACCCAGGAGGCAGGGGACGAGGGGACAGTGGCCCTCTGGCCCTCATGCAGGTGAGCAGACAGCATGGATTGCAGCAGAGACCATGGGCAGGCAGGGCCCAAGAGTCTGCAGCTAAGATCCTTTCCATAATCAGGAAAATTAACCCAGGATAACCCCGCTGCCCAGGAAATTGTTCCTACTCCTGTCTCTGGAGAAACCTATAAATCTCCTTCCAAATTAGCATTTGCTCTGCACGCACACCTGCAAAGAGCTAATTTGGGGCAAGTGGCGGGGCGGAAACCAGGCCTCCAACCCAGGCTGGCCTGGTCTGGAAGGGAGGCGGCTGACTCAAGTTAAACATTTCCAGGCGGAGAAATTCAATCTCCTTTTTCAAGGGCTTGTCATTTAACGTGCTGCTTTTCTGTCCACCCTCCTCTTTTTGTAACCTCTTGGCTGCAGGCAGATGTCGACGGGACCCTCTTGCCAAGAGGCGGGTGCTGTTCGTTTGGCCGTGTATGCTGCTTACGGATCCCAAAAGGAGTATGTGAACTTGTCACTGGATGTCTCTGGGGCTCCTTCTGACCTAAGAGCTGTCAGCGCAGGGGTGGGTGCGGAATTGCATCCCAATTCCACAGCCCTGGCCTGGCCTAGGCTACTGTGTCGGCCCCACCTGCCCTAAGAGCATTCCATGGAGTTCCTAGCTCCCCTTCTCCTTGCCTGCTGCCAGGAGGGCCCGCCTGACGTCTTCGGGCTCCCGCAGAGTCCTCTTAAAGAAACATCAGGAGAGCCAGGAACACACAGCTCAGTCTGGGGAACATTCTTCCCTTGGATGTGCAAGGGAAGCTTTGGGCTCCAGAAGCTCCCTCTGCCCTCACAAAGGGCTCTGGGTGGGAGATGAGAGTCAAAGGCTAGTCAAGCTGGGCGCACCACGGCAAGACATCCTGTCCTCTAACTTCCCCAGCACAATCTGCTCTGCCCTGGCTGGGGAAAAAGATGCTTAGAGAAAGGAAGCTGGTGCAGGAAGGTGCACTGGTTCATGTGCCACGGTGGCTGTCTTCTCACGTCAGAGGGGTTGGCGTGTCAAGGAAATAGATTCAGCGTGTAAGATCCTCAAGTGGTAGGACACGGGCCAAGGGTGGATGCTACAAGGAGATCAACTTGGGGCTCAATGTACCAGTGAGTGAATGCTTCAAAGAAATCAAAGACCGTAAGGGCTGCCAGAGAGGAAGTACGTTTCCAGTCCCTGCAGGGGTGCCAGCTCAGGAGGAACACCTGCCCTGGACTCGGTGGGTCAGTCTGTTTCCCTAAGTTAACCACTTTCCCACAGCCCAAGAGGGAAGCAGCTCCATACTGCATACAGGGAGCCCGCCCACCCTGACACACGCAGGTGACTGACTGATTACTCACCTGGCCCAGGGTCCTGCAGACTACTGGTGAGGCAGGGACCAATCCGATTCTCTGTCTCCCAGGCATTTCAGAGATTGAAAGGTCCTGCAAGAGCAGACGCCCGGGCCGAGCAGTAAAGCAAGGCAGGCAGTTAGGGAGAATCCTCGGAAATTCCTAGGGGGCGGGATGGAGTGAGAGGGCACTGCTCCAGGCTCCCAGCATTGGCGCCAGACCCCACGTGGCTGGCCTTGGACTTCTCGAGGTTGCCTTTGTGCCTTTACAAGCAGCCCTCCTTTGACTTGAGCGCCCGCGGTGTAAGCTCTGAAAACACTAGCACACCCCTGGCAGGGAACCCTGCAGCGGAAGGCAGGGCCCTCTCTGGGGCTGGCCAGGCTGGGTGAAGGCTCAGCCACTGCCATTGAACCTGGCAGTCCTGATGCTGTGAGGGGATGAAGCCCTAGGCCTTCCCCAAGGCCCCTGCTCCCCACTCCCTAACCACGTACCTCCCTTCACTGCTAGGCACAGTTCCCGGATCTGTACCGCGTGCCATGGAGAGCAAAGTGAAAGCTCAGTCATGGCCAGGACTCAATATCCCAACAGGCAGAAGAGTGCCCGGTGGGCACACGCGCCCCCCCCCCACTCCATGGAAAGGCACCTCCAGTGCTGCCCACACCAACCAGACCCCACGCTTCCCAAACATCATTTTATTGTTTGCAACCCATTTGAGATGACGTATTAATAAAGCCATCATTCCACTTATTAAGTACCCACGGTATACCAGGCTCTGCCGGGTGGCTTCCCTCATTCCCATTCCAAGATGAGGAACCCGAGGCTTGGGAAGATGAAGCAGTGTCCCTGAAGACCCCGGTGTGGGCTTCTCACAAGTTGTAAGTCTCTGACAGCCGCCTCTGAGTTGGGGAGCAAAGCGCTAGCAGATGCCATCTCCAAAAATGTCTCCTCGACAAGACTCACCTTGCTCCAGAGAGTTTACCTCCTGCGGATCACGGACCCTGGACTTCGGCAAACGGGCATCTCTCCGGTGAGCCTTGTATTGCTCCAGTGCCCGTTCGGTATTAGGCTAAGATAAATGATGTTTCCTGAGCACCTACTATGCGCCAAGCACCATGCAAAGCCCTGTGCATGGGCCATCTCATTTAATCCCCACAAAACCCTACTAGATAGGAATAGCACCCCCAATTTACAGATGGAGAAACTGAGGCTCACAGGGGTTAAGGAGCTGGGAACGATTTGCACCCAGGCAGTCTGGCTCCATGGCCCCGAGCACTTGGTACACAGTCTCCAACGTCCCTACATTTAGGGCTCCAGGTCCGGGGACTCGCCTTAGTGTGAAGGCTCGCTCTCCTCCTGGGGCTGATATGGAATGAAACGGGGAGCCCGCACCTATGCCCTAAACAACACCAGGTGCAGAGGCAGGCCAACCATGCCCTTTTGCTAAATTCTTAGCTTCCCAGGCTGCCCACTCCCTACCCTGCTGTGAGAAGGTAGCATCTTCCTGCTGGGTATGCTATGAATTCAGGTCATCTCCAGAGGGAAGCAGTCAGCGCTCTCCAGGGAGAAGGCCAAGCGATGCAGCCCAGAAAATCTGACTCCTATGGGAAGGCTGAGAGAAGCCAGATGCCATCTGGAGGGCCCAAAGCCCTCGCTGCTGCCGCTGACCTCGGCGCACTCAGTGATACCAGGGACACGGCAGGAGGCTGACGAGGGGGCCATCACAGCACGCGTTTATGCTGGCCCTCAGGGAAGCAGGCACACTGTGTGTGGGGTGCTCAAATCAAGCCCACGCAAGCCCCATACTCAGGAAGCCAACGGTCCAGGGTTCCTCCTGCAAGCCCGCCTGGGACAGGTGTGATTTGAAAATAAAAAGCTTAAACAGAGGGATGGGAGGGAGAGAAAGGAGGGGTCGTGATGACTTATGCCCAGGAGACTATGAAGGAACATGGGAGACAGCAAGAGTCCAGCTGCTTCTTGAAGATAGAGAAGGAAGGAAAAGGGGAGACAGAAGGAACAACGGACAAAAGAGAAAGCCTAGCTCCTCCACAGGGGTCTAGAACAGGGCCTGGCCCATGGTAGGTGCTCAAGAAAACCTGCAAAATAATTAACTGGTAGCATCTACATCTAAGGCTTTCCTTTGCATCTCACAACACCTAGTGAGCGAGGGGCACACGCAAACACGCTGGCTGAAGGAGTCAGCTCACATTCTGCAGAGAACAGCTTGTACACCTGTCTCCCAGCTTCCATTCCGCAGGATGAATACTCTCCCTGACCCTCCTTTGCCTGATACCCCACTATCAGCCAGTGCGCTTCCCTGGAAGCTCACAACCCCTACCCCAACCTATTCTAAGGAAGGGCACATGATCTGGGCCTGCCAATCAGTGCATTCCTGCCTACTGGACTAAGTGATTGGCTCAGAGCTGTTGCATAATTAAAGCTAAGCCAATGAGAGTGAGTCCTGGGATTTTTGCTAGAAATACTGGGAATAAAGGACCCTCTACACTGGAATCCAAGAAAGATAAACATTGCTTAGACTTGTTAGGGGTCATTTTTGCCACTAGAAAGGATAAAGCCCAAACAGATGAAAGGAAAGCTGGGAGATGACATCATCTGAGCCCCTGGATGCAGCTATACTTGAAGCTTGACCTACTGCTTATCAATTCAGTTAGGGGCAGCTACTGATTTCCCTTTCTATGAGTCAGTTCCAGCAGTGTTTCCATCATTTGCAACTCAAATACTCCTGTAACTACGTGACTCTCTGGGAAGGTAGTAGGAAACTAAGAAGTGCAAACAATACAAAGCTAGTTTTTTTCTTTAACAAATAGTTATCGAGCTCTAAGCATGAAACTCTCTGAGCCTCGGATGCCACCCCGAGTGCTGGTGATCAGGCCTCCATATCTCACAGGGTGAACAGAGAGAGTAGCCAAACCCTCCTATGACCTCTGTTATCTTTAACACGTGAATGCCAAGAGAAGCGGGAAACCCACAGCGCTGGGAAAGACGGGCTGTGTCAGCGACACCACGCCTGAGCCTCTGGCTGGACTTTGCAGAGCTGCCCCATGACCCTCACACTTTACAAGGACCCTGCCCAGCCCAGGGAGGCAGCCACAAGGAGCTCCCCACCAGGGCTGGGCCTGGACAGTAGGGGTGTGTCTGGCACCTTCAGGGACAGAGTCCCTTTATTATTCCTCACTTCAGACCCTGCCACAGTTCAGGATGGACACAAGTGATGCTGCAGCAGGGACAGGAGAGTGGTGACTACTGTGGGCTCCAGCTGGACTCCAGCTGGACTCGAGTCGAATCTTACCTCTTCTGCTTCCTGGCTTTACGGCCTGGGGCAAGTTTCTTAACCTCCCTGTGCCTCAGTTACTCTATCTGGAAAATGAGGTTATTAATGTACCTAATTTGTTTTGGTTGTTTAACGCAGGCAACCCTGCAAAGCAGGAGTGCTTAGATCAGGCTCCCCTGCATGATTTTCATGAGTGCACGTAAGTGACGAGAACCTTACAGGGTTTCAGTGACATGGGAGTGGGGGAGAAGCTAGGGTGCCTCTAAGTGTGCAACTACTCAGAACACTGGTTTGTCCACCTGGCAAACAGTAAGTCTCTGAAAAGAACCCAGAGAACAGAACCAGCAAGTCAGCCCAGTAAGCAGGAGGGAGGAACTGGCTTGGTGACAGCAAGAGGGTGGGGCTCTGGCCCACGGTCATCAGGGTTGGCCGCTGACAGAAGCCCAGTCACCTTGGGGAGATGGTCACACAGGGACACACAGCCTTTGGGGGAAGTCACTGATGCCGACACCAAGAGGCCAGAAGGAAGAGAAGGGAGAGGAGCTGCTGGTCATTTCAAACACTCCTGCAGCTGTCCAAACACACAATCAAGCCTCCTCTAGCCAGGTCCCAGCCAGCTGCAAGGCCCAGTTAACCAGGATTCTGGCTTAGGTTGGAGGACAAATAAGCAAACGATGAAGAGACTCCCTGACGCAATGGCTTCTTATTTTCTTACATGTGTGCAGTGGAAGTTGTAGGGTCAAGTACAACCACCTGTCCTAAGATGCTCAGCTTCTGAGTTAGGACCCAAAAGGTCTGCAGAAGCCTAACTTCCAAAAAGGGAGTTGTCCAGGCTCTGTCTGCCCCGCTGACCAAGGTGGGGAAGCAAAAGGGCATTTCAGGAAGTTTTCAATGACAATGGAAACACAGGAAGAGCTTTTGGTGTCTAATTTTCTGAAAATGTCCTTGACTTTAAGCATGACGAGGGGAGGACCATGTTTTGGGCAGGTCTGTTTTTATCTACGACTATATCCCTGATACTTAAGAAGGATTCTGGTCCAGACAAGTGCACCATAATTACTTGCAGAATAAACGAAAAGAACTTCGGGGGCTCTACCACGCTCGAAGATTCTGGAAACTGAAAGATAAACTGTCCACTTGCTTATGCAGATACAAGGGCCAGGTGACACAAAGGACGAGGGCCAGGAGTAAAACCCAGTGGACTCATTATCTTAGGTCATCGGATCCGGGCCTGAGAATGGGGCCCCGTGCAGGGGAGCGGGGCCGGCGGCGCCCAAGCCACACGCTCTGTCGGCCCCACTTCTGTCTCTATCTTTTGGCGGGTCCCGAATCCCAGAAGGAAAGAGGGATATATTCACTGACCCCTCCAAATCCCAACAACTACTGGTGGGGCTGCAGGTGTTCTCCAGGTGCTGCCCTACCTGTCAGGTAAGGCTCCTCCAAAGGTGCGCCAATACATCGATGTCTCCTAAGGTTCTTCCAGCTGAGAAATTCACATCTGCGTGTTTCCTCCCGTTCGGAGCGTTTCCTGAAAGCCTACTGTGTGCTCCAGGCATAGGGAGGGAGGCAGATGCGTAGGCGCCCTGTGGCCCCCGCCCCCTCCGCGGGTCCAGTTCAGGAGGAAGGCCCCACCTAACGCTCAAGAAATGTTCCTGCAGGACCTGGTCTCCAGATGACGTGCCCACGGCAAGGCAGGACTGCGCACAGAGGGGCTGGAATGAGCAGGAAAGGCTGTGCAGTAGGGGGCATGGGGCCAGGACAGGATGGAATTTGGACTTTGTACGGGGGTGGAGCCATAAGAGAAGAAGAGGTGAGGGGTGGGAGGAACGAGCTGGCCGGTTCATGGGACAGTCAGGAGACCCTGAGCCCCTTAACAGGAGCCAGGAAAGCGGCCGACATTGTTTGCGGCTCCAAGCACCACACCCAGGCCGAGCAGGTACTCAACACCTGCCAGGTGGATGAACCAGGAGCTTTGTTGGATCCAGGGAGAGGTTAAGGAAGGGCGTCCTTCTGGTTCCAGTTAGGCGTTCTAGGCAGAAAACCCCTCCAGAATGTAAGCGCCACGAGGGCAGAGCTGGCGTGGCTCAGGCACCCAGTCGGGGTCTGATGAGTATTTATCCAGTGAGCGAATAAGTAAACAAATGGCAGATGTGACTTAATAAAGACATGCTCAGTTGGAATCTGGGTGGTGGGTCATCCAGGCCATCGGTCGATGCCCAGAGACGTAAATGAGCTGGAAGTGAGGGCAGGGCCATGAGGTCAATGCGATCAGCAAAGGTAGAGGGGGTCAGGAGTCAGGTAGGTGATGCCTTAACTTCTGGGAGGGCAGGGTCGGGGAGGGGATCACTTTCCATATGGCAAAAGCAGCTGAGTGTGGCTGGCAAAGCTGAGTGTCTGGAAGCCACTGGGGTACAGATAGGGAGACCAACTGTCCTGGTTTGCCTGGGACTGTGGGGTTTCCCAGGATGTGGGACTTTCAGTGCTGAAACCAGGAAAGTTCCAAGCTAACCAGGAGAGTCGGTTCCCTGAGGCACAGGTCCGCCCTCACCAGTACTGAGGTGGTACCAACCACCTTTGTAAAGTGCCTCCAAGTGTGCAAAGCACTTCTACATCCAAGGGCTCGGGTAAAAAGCAACCACAAATCTGGGAGCTAAGCCGGGCTGGCACTACAGATCTCATTTCATGGAATAGGAAACTGGGGTTTAGAGGGGAATGACCTGCACGAGGAAGGTCCCACAGCGGATAAGTAGCATGGTCACGTCTGATCCGGCCTCCAGCTCCCCTGCTTTCTGTAAACACTGGGAAGACAGGAAATAGACAAGTGCTGTCTGTCGAGCACAGCTGTGAGCCGTGCCAACTTCCTCCGGGCTGATGGATGCCAGGGGAAGCAGCAGGGGCCCTGCCCCAAGAGGGGGCCCCAGGGAAATGGGCCCATCTGGCCCTCTGCTCTTCTGGCACAGGGTGGGCAGGCGGCCACCACCTGTAATGCTGGGAGAAAAGATGGGGGTGAGGGTACTGCTGGCCACCGCTCTGCTTGCCTCCCCGTAACGTCCCCGTGATGGCCACCCCTTGGGTAAGGCCCGGATCCCCTTGTGAAAGGCAGAGGGATCATCTCGCCACGCTCCCAGCAGACCCTGGGTGTGGAAGGGTCTCGGCAGCTCTTGGCAGCTGGTGACAGGACAGGCCAGGGTACAGAGGGAAGGGGGAAGAAGGAAGGGGACGGGGAGAGGAGGAGAAGACAGAAGAGACTTGGGGGAAAAATTTAAGTGGAAGGAGCCTCCTAGAGCAGTCTTGCGCAGTGACTGGCTCCAAGCTGAAGCTGCACCAGCATCACCCTGAGGGATCTGTTAAGACCCAGATGGCGGGGATCACCCCCAGTTTCTGATTCTGCAGGTGTGGGGCAGGCTGAGAATTTGCGCTCCTCACAAGTTCTCAGGTGAGGCTGATTTGCTGGTCTTGGCACCCTAACTTGAGAGCCCCTGGCCTGGTGTATGAAGTGGGATGGTAGGGGCTGGGGTGGGGGACAAAAGCAAAAAGGTACCGAGGTGCTACTGGAGGCTGGGGAGACCGCCAGGAGTAGAGATGGAACGTGCTAGAGCCCGTGGTTCTCAAACTTCAGAGAAGATCAGAATCACCTGGGGGTGGGGGTGACGCGTTTAAAGTGCAGACTCCTGGGACCACTGCAGATACCTGACTGTCCGGGTCCGGGAGAGGGTCCAGGAACTTAAAAACCACACAAGCACTGAGTGATTTTGACGCAGGCAGTCCAGAGATCACATGGAGAAGCACAGCGGCCTTAGACGAGCACAGTGGAAAAACACACCACGGGCTTCATGAGCTGTGACGGGCCACAGACACATCTGTGGTATCAAGCCCTGACTCAGGGCTGTCTGCACCATCTGATACAGGAGCCACTGGCCACACGTGGCCTTTCAAATAAAACATGAGATTCAGTTTTGTGGTCATACTAGCTACATTTTAAATCCAGCGGCTGCCGTATAGGACAGCACAGGCAGAGACTTCTATCAGACAGCTCTGGCCCAAAGAGACCACACTGTGCCTCCATTTCCCCTTCTGTAAAAAGGGGTTTCCCCCGTCTCTCCCAGGGTACAAAAGAGAGGAAAGACTCCACCCAGGGCGGCCGTTTCTATCCACACTGATGAAAGCAGTCCAGCTTGGAGGGGGGGGGGTGGTGCGGGCATCCACGTCCACTCCAGAGCCCAGGAGGAAGGAGCCCACAGGGAATGCCAGGGATGGAAGTCTCCTTTCTTGTCAGCCACCCAGGCCCCTGGGCTCCCCACCAAGGGGAGCTGAGAAAGTCCGCAGGGTACATAAAGTGACGGAAACAGTCCCCGTGGCTCCCGGCTGTACTGTGGACACGGCGAGAGATGCCAAGTGGAAGCAGAGACTGGCCACTCAGCTGACCACGTCTGCCATGGGCACAGCATTCAAACCACCAACAAAAGGGATCCAAGTGGGGTAGGGAGGGGGCGGCCTGGGCTGGTGGGTTTGGTACCAAGTCTGAAGAATCAGGACGGTCAAGGGTGTGGTCTCCCGTGACTCCTCAGCACGCCAGCCCAGGACCTGGCCCCTCCGAGGAGCTCAAGAAGGAATACTGATTGAGTGACAGGGTGAGTGAATGCTAGCGGCGGCCTGG
Source organism: Phocoena phocoena (assembly GCF_963924675.1). Lineage (NCBI taxonomy): Eukaryota > Metazoa > Chordata > Mammalia > Artiodactyla > Phocoenidae > Phocoena > Phocoena phocoena. Next base: position 11,376,971 of record NC_089219.1, on the reverse strand, counting down.
GGCGCAGAGCAGGACATCCGAGCAAAGACAAAGCCTGACACTGGCTGCTTTCTTAACACAGCACAGTGAGAGCACAAGACAGAAATGCATGTGCCTCTAATAGATTCTGAGAATATGAGTGGGGTGGGGGGGTGAGCAGGGCAGGGAGAGATGGGGGTGGAGAATTGGATTAGAAAAGGAAGAAGTGGGATTTAACTAGGATGTCCATGCACCTCATCTCCACTTTGGGTCACCTGTGGGAGGGAAAAGGACGCTGCTAAGGATTATGTCAGGGCGCAGGGGGTAAAAGCCAGAGTATGTGGCCTCCCTTGTTCCTTACTCTAAAATCAACCAGGCTCAGAAAGGTGAATAGCAGAGGTTCTCAAAGTCTGACCTGTGGAAACCCTGCATCAAAATCACCCAGGGCGGGCTTCCCTGGCGGCACAGCGGTTGAGAGTCCGCCTGCCGACGCAGGGGACGCGGGTTCGTGCCCCGGTCCGGGAAGATCCCACATGCTGCGGAGTGGCTGAGCCCGTGAGCCATGGCCGCTGAGCCTGCGCGTCCGGAGCCTGTGCTCCGCAACGGGAGAGGCCGCCAACAGTGAGAGGCCCGCGTACCGCAAAAAAAAAAATCACCCAGGGCACTTGATAAAAATACAGATTCCCGGGCCCTTCCCCAGACCTACAGAGTCAAAACCTCAAGGTGGAGCCTGAGAATTTGCACACTAGTAATCACCCCAGACCGCTGTGATCCCCAAAGTCTGAGCCCCACCCCCGCCCCTTCAAAAGGCAGAAGGGAGCTAGGGAAGAGGTTGAAGAGAGAGAACGTCCAGCTTTGTCAAGACATACAAGTGCCTTTGTAAGTTTCCACATTTGACCCTGGAAACTACTCCACGTGACACCTTGCAGTGGTCCCTTCCTTGCTCTGGGCCTCAGTTCCCTCGCTTTGGAGCGGGACTGAATTGACCCCATCCCTGCCGAGGTTTCCCTCTCAGGGCTCTGCATTCCAGGTTCCCAAATGGCCAGGGTCGAATCTTCCATCATGGGCCAGCCAGCCTCTTTGGATTCCGGCTGGGCCAGAGGCATGCGGTAAGTCTGCTGGAGCCAAGGGAGCAGCTCTGGGCCCCAGGGGCCCTCCCTCCCAACTGTCCCTGGCTGACTGGATGACAGCGTGCCAAAGATGAGAAGATCTCACGAGTCTGAGCATCACAGCCTCTGCCTGGTGCCCCACTGGCTGTCGGGGAATCGTCAGCTGATGAATGAAACCACAAGGAAGAAGCAGTGGGGCAGGCAGCCAGCACGGCAGCTTGGAAAAGTCGCTTACTATAACCTGTGTAGCCTCTTTAAGCCTCAACTGTCTGTCCAGTAAGATGGGGAGAACGCCAGCTGCCTCACAGGGGCCGGGAGAGATGAACAGGCATGCAGGTAACAAAGTGCTCGGCTCCTGGGCGGCCCTCAGTAAGTGACGCGTCATCATTAATAGGACCTTACCCAAAAGAAATACGAATTCTTCCCTGCCCCGAGGAACATAGGACTTCAGAGTGAGGAGTGCACCGGCAAGGCTGAGCCGTAAGGTGAGGGAATAAAGCATACAGGAACTAGCAGCTGTTGTTCTTACTTCTCTCCAGGCCCCCAGGGAGAGCTTTCTGAAGCTTCTGTACAATTAAAAGGTACTGAACACAATGCCTGTGATAAAGTTACAGCCCAAACTAGTTGGGAGACCAAGCCAGCCTCCAAACCCGGGCGGCGACAGAAGACGAAGCTGTCAGCTCCTGCGGATTGGCCACCGGGTGGTGGGTGTTCCCGAAGAGGTCCCCAACACCCAGCACGACGCAATCAGAGGTTCGCCACCACTGAATTCACCAACTCCCCTTCTCCTTAGCCCAGGCTTAGCGTCACCCAGTTCAGGGCCAGGACACCAGGCGGGACTCACATACCTGTCATACCTTTCTGGCTGTTAATTTCTTCCAAATTTGAGGCTGCGACAGCACCTGCCGGGCTAATGCCATTTGGTGAGGGCTCTGAGGAGCTGCCACAATCAGCGTCTTCTAACTGGCTTCTCTTGAAGGCATCCAAACAGCAGACAAGAGAAAGCCTGAAGTCCCCACCTCCAGGGTGGCTACCCCAAGGGGAACGGAAGGGGTGGTCTGTGTGAACAGGAGGCAATCCTGACTTTCCCCCTCCTGGACAGGCACTCATCGGATGTGCTCAACACGAAACGCGTTTACGGAGAGTAAATTCATACTGTATGCACACCCCTTGTAACCACGGCTTGCCATCCTCTCCGGAGCGTTTACAGCCCTTAGTGACTCACAACAAACACAGGATCCCCATGGGGACCGCTCTGGACAGCTTTAATGACACACTTGGTATGCTTATCTGCTGGGGCTAAAATCCGTACGCACGCCAATGTGCCTGATTTTCCACTTTTGCCAACTGGCTGTGTCGCAGGTGAGAAAGGCTAGGGCTGGGGCGTGTTTGCTACTTTCCTTGGGCTATGCGTGCCCTGTGGCTCTTGAGCTGATGGAAAAGGGAGTAAACTCTTCTTTCCCCAGAATGGCTGGAGGGTTCTAGCAAATCATCCAGTTGACTAAGTTGGAATATTACACAAAACATAAAGACCCTTCTGGAAATTTCCTGATGACTCAGAGGGCCTTTCCGACGACTTGGAAGACTAGCACTCCTTCAAAACCACCTGTCTCATCAAATCTCAATATTTCAAACTTCAAGTATTTAAAAAATTTTATACATACACACACTCAAGTCCTTTTGGACTCTGGATAAATGGGAATTTCCCCTCCCCTTTATGGCATAGGTAGGCAGCAGGCCCCATGGGTATGAAGGATGCTAACCATACAGATGCCTGTCCAACAACTCTGAGGTGGGTAATATGATCCCATTTTAGAGATGGGTAAACTGAGGCTCGGGACATTAACTAACTTGCTTGGGGACACATAGCTAGTAAGCAGCAGAGCTGGTGAATTCAAACCAGGTTGTGTTTGATTCCAAACCTGGTGTCCTGCACTCACTGCCCTGGCAGAAGGAACTTTCAGTCCCCCTTTGTGAGCAGTCACACAGGGTGGAGGGGGCTGGGCCACAGGAAACCTCCCAAGGGAAACCAATTGGAAATATATTCAAGTGTAGTGACTTTGCTTCCTGATTGTCCAGAACAGCCAAGACCCCAATTATCTCTGTCCCACCCCATTACTGACGAGGCTCACACTAGACCCTCGTGGTCTTAGTGGGTGACTTTCCAAGAGCATCCCCGATTCCAGCGTCCCGGGAGATTCAACCTCACACCAACCCAGCAGAAATCCTTTACAGAAGGGATAACTCAAAGCTGACCTAATGAGGAAATTGCTAAAGGCACAAAGATAAGCAAATGCTTGAGTTGCTTAAACCAAGGAATATCAAGGAGAGGACAAACTTTTTTTTTAAGAGATAAAAATTTAAAGGAAAAATGGACCTGACACTTAATGTGAGTCTACTTTCTTTTTTGTTTGTTTGTTTTTGTTTGTTTGTTTTTTGCAATACGCGGTCCTCTCACTGTTGTGGCCTCTCCAGTTGCGGAGCACAGGCTCCGGACGTGCAGGCTCAGCGGCCACGGCTCACGGGCCCAGCCTCTCCGCGGCATGTGGGATCTTCCCGGACCGGGGCACGAATCCGTGTCCCCTGCATCGGCAGGACCCTCAACCACTGCGCCACCAGGGAAGCCCGAGCCTACTTTCTTAAGACCAAGACAAGGTCTTTTCACACGGCTTTGAGGTCTACAATCTGGGACCAAGTCCTGGCTGTGATACCTACTAGCTATGTGATCTCAGTCAAGTTACTAATTTTCTGAGCGCAGTTTCCCCATCTGTGGATGAAATGAGCAATTGCACCTCCCCCTGGGTTGTGGAAGGACGGACTGATGAAGACAAAGCTCGGCGTTTGGTCACCACCAAGCCTGGCCCCCGGGAGGCCACAGAATGAAAGCCAGGACACAGAAACACAGGTCTGGTCCCCTCCTCCAGGGGACTTTATGTAAGGGGAAGGGGCAAGACGAGATAAGAACTCAAATGGCTTATAAGGAAGGTAGTCTGGGTAGGCTTCAGATATGCCCAGTCTACGAAGATACTAATTTACCAACAACTTTTAAAAAATGACTTGGGGGCCTCCCTGGTGGCGCAGTGGTTGAGGGTCCGCCTGCCGATACAAGGGATGTGGGTTTGTGCCCCGGTCTGGGAGGATCCCACATGCCGCGGAGCGGCTGGGCCCGTGAGCCATGGCTGCTGAGCCTGCGCGTCCGGAGCCTGTGCTCCGCAACGGGAGAGGCCACAGCAGCGAGAGGCCCGCGTACCGCAAAAAAAAAAAAAAAAAAAATGACTTGGTCGGGAATTCCCTGGCGGTCCGCGCGGTTTGAACTCGGCGCTCTCACTGCTGGGGGCCCGGGTTCGATTCTATCCCTGGTCGGGGAACTAAGATCCCACAAGTCACACTGCTAAAAAAAAATGACTTGGTTCCTTTAGCCGACCGGCAATATCCTCTTGCCTTAGGGACTCAGCACCCACATACCTCACCTCATTCCCCTCTGACCACCTACCTAAATACTAAAAAGCACGCGCTCCCATCACGCTAACCCCTCACCTGGCTTTTTTTTTGTACATAGCATTTACCATCCCCTGATACATCCTGTGTGTATCCTGTGTGTACTGGAAATCTCCTCCCACAGAATATAAGCTCCATGGAAATAAGGTCTGCAGTTGTCTCGTTGCTGCTACATCCCTGGCAGCTACAACAGTGCCTGGCAGGAGTAGATGCTCAAGAAATGTAACTGAATGAAGGGACAGTCAAAGAGGGAATCATTCACGTTCTCAGTCTCAGAAGGCTCAGCGATCACCTGAACACTCTGCGGGGGCTCTGGAAGAATCTCTCCTCCAGTGGAGTCATTCCCACCACACCAACAGGGAAACTGAGTTAACGGAGTTTCTCAAGGTCAAACAGATTTGGGGCAGAACCCGGTGCAAACCGACACTGTGTCTACTTTCTGCATCTCCTGCTCTGTTCCCTAGTCCGGGCGCAAATGGTAACCTCCCCTGGAAGTGGCCCCACCCTGGAGGCCGGAGCTGTCACCAGCACAGGGTCTGTCACTCTGCCGATATCAGGACATCCCCCACGAGCAACGTCAGGGTGCCAAGCCTCCAACCCGCCAAGCAAGCATTTCTCTTTCCCCTTCCCCAAACCCCTGAAAGTGCCAATTTCCAGACGCTGTCACCCAAAAGAGCACTCTTGCAGCTCCTTAAACTGAGCATCGCATTAGGCTGGGGACTAATGTGCTAAGATCCTGGCGTGAGTCACCTCACAGCCTGGCTAAAATGTTTACTGCAACAATAATTTCAGCTTGCAGTTCCAAGCGCGAAGAGGACCTCCCAGAGGAAAACCCCTCACGACAGCCAATGGTTTTGAGCACCTGTGTCCACGACACGCCATCCTCCATGCCAGCTGCCACAGACCTTCTCAGAAACTATGTTTGGTCTTTAAGAACCAGACGCCAAAAGAGCGTGAAGGGTGGTAGGGTAGAGAGAACTCAGAACTTTCTGGTTCTGCTGCTGCCTTGATCCTGTTTCACACCAGGGATGCCATCTGTAGATCAGGAAAGGAGATTTCCACTGCTCTCTGCCCCAAAGGGACACCAAGAGAGCCACCGGAGTAAGAACCACCCCCAGACCTCAGAGACAGGCATTTCTCAGCTAAACCATGTCATTAGGATATTGTTATTATGAATACACAAGTGGGGTCTATATAGACACAAAGTAAACCTAGTTATCTCCACCCAGCCCTCTTCTACCTGTGTACATAATAACAGCCTCCATTGGCCCAACAGTCAGTCTTGGATCACTGAAGTATTTTAAAGACAAGACAAATGTCATCTCAACACAGCTCAGGAGGGTGGAGATGGAGCAGACAGCATCACATCCTAATGGGAACCTGAGTCAATGGGGGCACTAAGAGGTGCCCCACAAGTAAAGCTGACGACTTACATTCATTAGTATCAACTATGACCCAGGCAAGGTGCTTTGCAGACATGAGCTTTTTTTTTTTTAACATCTTTATTGGAATATAATTGCTTTACATTGCTGTGTTAGTTTCTGCTTTATAACAAAGTGAATCAGCTATACATATACATATCTCCCCGTTATCTCCTCCCTCTTGTGTCTCCCTCCCACCCTCCTTATCCCACACCTCTAGGTGGTCACAAAGCACTGAGCTGATCTCCGTTTGCTATGCAGCTGCTTCCCACTAGCTATCTATTTTACATTTGGTAGTATATATAAGTCCATGTCACTCTCTCACTTCGTCCCAGCTTACCATTCCCCCTCCCCGTGTCCTCAAGTCCACTCTCTATGTCTGCGTCTTTATTCCTGTCCTGCCCCTAGGTTCTTTATAACCATTTTTTTTTTTTTAGATTCCATATATATGTGTTAGCATACGGTATTTGTTTTTCTCTTTCTGACTTACTTCACTCTGTATGACAGACTCTAGGTCCATCCACCTCACTACAAATAACTCAATTTCGTTTCTTTTTATGGCTGAGCAATATTCCATTGTATATATGCGCCACATCTTCTTTATCCATTCATCCAGACATGAGCTTTTGTTTTGTTCTTGTTTTTGTTTTTTTTTGCGGTACGCGGGCCTCTCACTGTTGTGGCCTCTCCCGTTGCGGAGCACAGGCTCCGGATGCACAGGCTCAGCGGCCATGGCTCACGGGCCCAGCCGCTCCACGGCATGTGGGGTCTTCCCAGACCAGGGCACGAACCCACGTCCCCTGCATCGGCAGGCTGACTCTCAACCACTGCGCCACCAGGGAAGCCCCAGACATGAGCTTTTGAATGATCAAAATGTTAATCGAGATTATTAATATCTCCACTTTACAGATGGGTAAAATGGGTCTCAAAAAGATCAAGCAACTTGCCCAAGCCCTCCCATTTGCTTCTTCTTTGCATCTTTGCTCTGTTTCACACCAAGCTGTCTTGGTCTCTAACTGCTCTGTGCAACAGGGGAGGAGGTGGGACTGTCTCCAGCAGACCCAGCCCCTAAGCCAACCACCCAGGGACTCAAGCTCCTTCCAGGCCTCAGGGTCCCTCTTTCCGACCCTTGGTGACCCAAGACCTCAGTTGTTCCAGGACACCAGTGGCAGCTCAGCTAATCAGAGCCATCTGGTTGGTGGTCCCAGCCCCTGTGGCTAGAACTCTTGACGCTCAGGATTCCATCTCCTGGGGAAACCAATACAGGCAGTCTGGAATTAAGGCGCCTGGCAGTCGGCTTTCTTCTCATAGGAAAGAAATAATTATTAGGTAAATAAGCCTGGTGTTTCCCAGTTGGTAAGCTTCCTGCCTGGGAGAGGCATGCTGATGTCAATCCACAGACAAAAATGGAAATTCCAGTACCATGGCTTCAGGGCTTTGGGGCTTGGGCAAGTCCCTTAAACTCGGCCTTTTCTGACCTCATCTTCCTGGAGATAACACAGCCTCACTGCCAGGGTGGTGATAAGATTTTAAGACACCGCATATAGATTACTGGAACACACTGGGTGTTCAAGAAATAATAATCATGTGGTCCCCCCACCTCCGTTTTTCCTGGAAAAAGTATTCAAACTTGAACCTGATGATGACAGACCCTTCTCGGAAGCCCTTCCACCTTCCTACTGTGGAACCTGGAGGATCCAGGGGTTCCTGTGCCCCACCCTCCATGACCTAACTTCAGCGGGGAGGGACCAGCTGAGACCGGAACGGAATGGAACGGGCGCATCCACTCGGAACGTTTTAACACTCAAACGGGGCTCTCCGCTTGGTCTCCGCTTGGGGCGGATTAGCCAACGATGCACAATTAGACCTCCTCCGCGGAGATTTCTCTTTCTGCCTTAGTCGTTCAAGTGTACGAGAAACCTCTTCGCTCCTAGCAAATGCGAGCCCTCACTTTCCTCTACGCGGGGTGGCGGGAAGGCTCCCCTCGGCACTTTATGGGGCTGCCAGGTGGGTTACAGGTGCGGTCACAGGGGGCCTCCCCAACTTCGCGCGAGGCTGGCCCCTTTCCCACGCTTCCCAGATCAGGCGCGGGAAATGGCCCAAACCTGGGTCTCCAAGCGCCGCGGGATCGCACAGCTCCTGCAGGCTTGGCCTTGACCTCCCTCTGCAACTCTACAGGGGGCTCTTGCCGGAAAGCCGCGGAGCCCCACAACCCCTGCCCTCATGCTTAAGACTAACTCCGCGTCCCGCGCCTCTCCCCCTGCACCCCGTCCGGTGCTCTGGGTCAAGGGCGCGGCGAGAACTTTGCCACGAGCGGCGGCCCGATCCGGGCCGGGAGCGCCCCCGCGCGCCCGGCCCCGGCCCTCCCCCGGCCTGCGGCCGCGCCACCCTCCCCTCCCGGCGCGCACCTACCCGGCTGGCTGCAGTCGCCATCCGCTCGAACGGAGGGCGCCCCGGCGCGGGGCCGATCGCCGGGCCCCGCCGCGTCCGCACCCGGCTCGCAGGCTGCCGGTCCCGGGGGGCGCGCAGGCCCAGCTCCCGCCCCGCAGGAAGGCGCCGGCTCGCCCTGAGCCGCGAGCTGGCGGACGCGCTCCCAGGTGCCAGAGTCGGCCGCCCGCATGCCGCGTGCCCGAGGGGCGCTGCCCGCGGCGGCGCTGGCGGCTCCGACGGCGGGCGCCGGGCTCACAGCCCCCGGGGTCGCCGCCGCATCGGGGCGCAGCCGAGCGCCGGCCCCGCCGCCCGCCCGCGCGCGCGCGCCGGACCTGGTCTCTCCGTCTCGCCGGACGCCGCGAGGTCCGCGGCCGCCGCACACTAAGAATTCGGCCGCCGACCCTCTCACGTGGGAACGACTCTCACTCGCGCGGCTCCTCCTCCCGCTCCTTCCGGGCTGGCGAGGGCCGCCGCTCGCCCCGCCCCCGGCCCCGCCCCCGGCCCCTCCGCGGCGCCCAGACTCGCCCCAGGGCCGGGGGGAGGGCCGCGTCGCCCCTTTGTAAGCCCGGCCCTGGCCGCTCGGTGCATCCCCGGCATGGTCATTCCTGGAGAAACTCAGGGTTAGAAAGATGGCCAGTGTCACAGGGGTCGGGAGTGACAGGCCTGAATCCAGGTCTTTGAAAACCTCAAGTGTGTGCATCAAGGGGACAGCTGCCTGGTACCCCAGTTTGCATGTGTCTCTCCACTCTTCTGATACCCTTGGGACAGCCTTGCTAAAGAGCTGAAGCCCCAGCAAGTGGCCGAGAGAGGGCGGAAAGAGCGGGCAGGAAGAGGGGTGGGAGCTCTGGGGCATCTCCTTCACTCACCTGCACTGTGGTGTGGCCAGTCCTTCTTTAAGTGCATACAGTACTGGGCGCAATGGCTGGGCCAGTGGGGGAGGAAAACTGATATATGGTCCACACCTATGAGGAAGTTGTAAACTGGTGCGGGGCACGTCCTCCGTCTCAGCTTCCCCATCTATAAAATGGGGCATCAGGAATTCCCACCCTGTCCACCCTCAGTGCTACTTCTGAGCACCCCTCTGGGCAGCCATGTGGCAGGTGAGGTGGTTCCCAGGGGAGGTCAGGAGCTTGGCGCCCCGAGTGGGTGGGTGGGGCAGTTATTAGGCCAGTCAAGCCCTGTAGGAATTGGCTCCTTGGAGGGTCTGCAAATCAGAGCCCACCCACTGCAGCGGGTGTCCCTGTGGCTGACAGAGCTCGCTGTACGGTGAGTTTGCGGCTCTGAACCCCGTTTGATTTGGGGATTACGATGTTCTTTAGAAGGACTAATTATCTCCCCGCAGCCCTGGGTGGCAGGTCCGGTTTCCCCCTGTGGCAGACATGGGAAGGCGAGGCTACGTGGCTAGATAAGGAATCACACACTTCCCGTGGTGTCCTCAGTTTCCCCTTTCAGGCAGCATGCACCCCACCCCTTCTAGGCCTGGCTCAGTCACCTATGGCTCCCACTGGCCCAGGCCTGAGTTCTGGGAACTTATAGGTACTGGCATATGGCTCTCCAACCACTGGTGGGAACCAAATTACTTCCCCCCGCCAATCTCTAAAACCTTCTGCAGGTCACTTTCCTGACTGTGGGCAGGGAGCCCTGCGTCTGAGCAACCACTATGGCCTGGCCAACATCCACCATGGCCTTCCCAGGTTCCACCCCACCCCCTACTTTCCTTGCCCTCCCAATGACTGGGACACTAGCCCAGCTGTGGAAGGCCACAGGGCTGCCTCAGACCCCCTCCCCCTGTCGAACTGGACCCCTCAACTGCCCAGTGGAGGGCTGACAGGTACGCCAAACGCTGGTGGTGCTCGCGGCTCGGGAAGAAACCCACCCATGGGGTTAAACACCCATACAGCTCTGGGAGAAGGAAACTGACCCCACACCAAGTGACAGGAGATGCTAGGAATCCCCCAAGTCCCCTGCCTTTCCTGGGAAAACCATCAGAACAGAACAAAAGAAAGATCGCTCTGAGCCCTCATGGGAGAAGAAGCTGGGAGTGCCCCTGCATTCTGGAGACATCTGGTCCAGGAGACTCTGTTTTGGATGCCTTCAGGGATGCAACAGGGACACGACTGAGTGAGGTGGGCAGTGCAGGGACTGCTGTGGTCTGTTTCGCAGGGCGTTTAGGTTGTATTTTTTTTTTTTTTTGCGGTACGCGGGCCTCTCACTGCTGTGGCCTCTCCCGTTGCGGAGCACAGGCTCCGGACACACAGGCTCAGTGGCCATGGCTCACGGGCCTAGCTGCTCCGCGGCATGTGGGATCTTCCCGGACCGGGGCACGAACCCATGTCCCCTGCATCGGCAGGCGGACTCTTAACCACTGCGCCACCAGGGAAGCCCAGGTTGTATTCTTTGTACTTAGAAATTCTTTGCGTATTAAACTTGTAGGGAGGCTCTTCGCTTCCACAAGGAGACATGCTCTTTCCCGTATTTCTTGAAGTACATGGAACTCTTGGTCAACCTCCTAGTTTCCCACTTTTGATAGAAACATTCACTTTCCCGTTAACTCCATAACGAGAAAACAGCAGCGCAAGCACAAATATGTAGCACCTGCCACTTGGATTCAACGTCAGGGAGACCTTAGGAGCGATGGGGACTGCAGCAAACAAGAGGCCACCAGCCCCTGTAGCGGAGGCAGTAGATTGCTGTCATACAGGAACTTGGCTCTAGTGTTACTAGAGGTTCTGGATTTCTTTTTTTGGAGCTACTAGGAATATGAATTTTTTAAAAAAATTTATTTAATTTATTTATTTTTGGCTGTGTTGGGTTTTCATTTCTGCATGCAGGCTTTCTCCAGTTGTGGCTAGCGGGGGTTACTCTTTGTTGCGGTGCACAGGCTTCTCCTTGCGGTGGCTTCTCTTGTTGTGGAGCACGGGCTCTAGGTGCGCAGGCTTCAGGAGTTGTGGCTCGCGGGCTCTAGAGCACAGGCTCAGTAGTTGTGGTGCACAGGCTTCAGTAGCTGTGGCACGTGGCTCAGTACTTGTGGCTCGCGTGCTCTAGAGCGCAGGCTCAGTAGTTGTGGCGCACAGGCTTAGTTGCTCCGTGGCATGTGGGATCTTCCCGGACCAGGGCTCGTACCCATGTCCCCTGCATTGGCAGGCGGATTCTCAACCACTGCGCCACCAGGGAAGCCCAGGAATATGAATTTTTATGTGAAGTCTAAATTTGAAATGTTGGCAACTTTTTAAAACCTAAGAAGAAAGAGGAGAGGGAGGAGAAAGAACAACAAAGGAAATATGTCTAGAAGTTTCTATTTGGCCTGTCGGTCCCCTCTGCAACCTCTTAGGAGTCTGCACGTGTTTTCTACTGACGTTTCAATGATCCAAGCTGTTTCTCAAGCCCCCCAGCCCTGGGGAAATTCTGCTGCTCTCCTTTCTCAGCCAAGTTTGGCCTGGGTGTGTGTGTGTGTGTGTGTGTGTGTGTGTGTGTGTGTGTGTGTGTTTTCCCCACACTCAGGGCCAGGAATTCACATGGCAGTTGGGCACACCTGCCTTTGCTTTCTGGGGTTTTCAGACTGCCCAGGCCTCCCCATTTGGCTTCAGCCTCTCTGTCTCCCTCCCTCTCTCTCTGTCCACAGCTCTGCTAGCAGGCCAACCTCTGACAGCAGCAGCCTGCAGCCTTCCAGAAAACCATCTGCCTTGGGTGGGAGGTCTTTCCTCCTGGAGGTATGTTTCTGATTCTGAGGACACCCTGGGCCTACGAGATGTTTCTGCTCAGCTCTGCAACAGGAGATGCAACAGCCGGGAAGTGACAGCCCATTTTCTGCTCTGAGCAGCTTGGGCAGGCCCTCTAGGAACGGCAGCTCCAGGGTGGTCTTTATCAGAGACTCCAAGCCCAGGTTGGCTTCTGAACGTGCAGCCTTGCAGAAGGGCCCTATGCTGGGGTTAATGTCGTTGCCTTGAAATTCTTAATTATTTTTGAACTAATGGCCTCACATGTTCATTTTGCATTGGGATCCGCAAATTATGTAGCTGGTCCTATTCCCAGAAGATCTACCCGGCCTCCATGGGTGATGCTAAGAATTGATGTTGGAGACAGCTGGGCCTGGGATGTGGCCACTCTGTCCTTCTCCAGTGTACATTGTATCCAGCCTCTGCAAGGCAGCGGGAAGGGAGGATTTGGGTGTGGGGAAAAGATGCAGGAATTGGCCCCATCCAGTCCTCCTGACAACTCATAAGGAGCAAAGGCACAGTGAGAATTCGAGGTGGGGGCGGGCAGGGGTGGGGATGGGTGACCCAGCCTGAGGATTGGGAGGCTGCTCTAGTTCTAAGCTCTGAGGCCAGACGATGTCCCCATGACCCCGACCTCAGGCCAATACAGCGCCACCAAAGGAAACAAAAAGGAGGCTGGGGCACAGGGACACAAGGGATCAGTGCAGTTCCCATTCACAGTGTACCTTCATTGCCAGGGGAACTCCCTTTAGATCACAGGAGCAAGTGACATGACAAGATATATTTGGCTTAAGGAACAAAACCAGAAACGTTGTACTAAAGAACTCCACTATATTCGGTATCTACTTGAAATTGAATATTTGAGCCCACTGGAATTTTTCAGGTTTTTTTTTTTTTTTCTTGGCTGTGTTTTTAGTATTTGTAGAGGAGGTTTTACTGAGATCTTCCAGCCAACAGTGCTCTTTTCAAACACCTGGCACTAAGACAAGGTAGCAACTGTGGATTCTTAGGAATCCGCGCTGTTTTGTCTATTTAACACCCTCATGAGTTCCTGGAGTCTGGAGACCTCGGTAGCGATCCCCTAGCTTGTGTGTGACTGTGGCAAAGGGTCATTCTGTCTCTGCAACTAAGCACCCTCACCGGCAAAAGCAAAATGAAGGGCCGGGTCAGCAGATGTGAGGAGGGCCTTGCCAGCTCTGCCCGCTATGGTTGAGTGAGTCTTTTTAATCCTTCTCATGATGGTTGTGGGGGTATGTTTGGTGTGTGTTGCTAGTAGTGAGAGCAAGTGTATTAGTTATCTGCTGCTGCGTGACAAATCTCCCCGGAACGCAGAGGCTTGACACAAGAAGCATCTATTACCTCTCAGTTTCTGTGGGTCAGGAATCCAGGGTGGCCTGGCTGGGTGCCTCTGGCTCAGGAATTCTGTGCAGGCTGCCGGCAAGGTGTCAGCCGGGGAGCAAAGGCACAGTCAACTCAAGGCTCTCCTTGGGGAGTATCTACTCCCCAGCTCACTCATGTGGCTCTGGAAGGATTCTGTTTCTTGTGTTGGACTGAGAACCTCAGCTCCTCCTCGGCTGTGGGTCTGAGGCCACCCTCATTCTTTGCAATAGAGCTATAGATCTACTTGAAAAATCGCAGCTTGCTTCCCTCAAGGGCTTCAAGGGCTTCAAGCAAGAAAGGGTGTGCACAAGATGGAAACCTCTGTCTCTGTAACCTAATCTTGGAAATGGCATCCATCACCTTCTCCCCGTTCTGTTCATTAGAAGTAGATCACAGGACTTCACTAGCTGTGCAGTGGTTAAGAATCCACCTGCCAATGCAGGGGACGTGGGTTCGAGCCCTACTCTGGGAAGATCCCACATGCCGCAGAGCAACTAAGCCCGTGCGTCACAGCTACTGAGCCTGCACTCTAGAGCCCGCGAGCCACAACTACTGAACCCGCGTGCCACAACTATCGAAGCCCGCGCGCCTAGAGCCCGTGCTCCACAACAAGAGAAACCACTGCAATGAGAAGCCCGCGTACCACAACAAAGAGCAGCCCCCACTCGCCGCAACTAGAGAAAGCCTGCACGCAGCAACGAAGACCCAACACAGCCATAAATACATAAATAAATAAAAATTAAAAAAAAAAGTGAATCACTAGGTCCTGTCCACCCTGGATGGGAGGGTTTGACTACAGGAAGCAGGGGTCACTGAGGGCCATCTTGGAGGCTGCCCACCCCAGGAGGCTGGGGACACATTTTGGGGAGGCAGAGAGAGCAGGACTCAAATCCTGGCTCTGATACGCACTAGTGTATGATCTAGAAGAAATGATTTCACCCCTGGAAGCTTCGGTTTCCTCCTCTGTAAGATGGAGATGACTGTGGCCACTACCTCATAGGGCTGTGGAAGGAAGTTTCAATGAGAAGAGGCACACGCAGGGCTCCTGAATGGTGATTAGCACAAGGTAAACCCTCGCAAAAGTGGGCTTGAGGACATTCCGGGAGGAGGCCGGAGTGACGTGCCCATTGTTTCCAAGCCAGATAAGCATTACCAGCTATTCCATGGAGATCTGCAGCCTTTGATCTATTTCTCAGAAGTCCTTCTGGCAGGCCCTGGGATGTCTTTGTGGCTGACGCCACCAGTGGCTACGTACTGATCTCCTCTTCTTCCCTTGGCCATCCCAGTAGGACTCGGGGGCACAGGTGCAGCGGGAAGGATTAGACTGGGATTTTCCCCTACACCTACTTAGACCTCAGCCCTTGGGGGGTGGAGGATTTTACCTCTGTTCCATCCTGCCATCTGTCCTGGCGAGGACTTCTTGGCTGGAGACCTTTGTGCGCCTGTCATGGGCTCATTGGTATTCTTTGCTGATCTTTCCTGGGTCCCAGATGACCTGATGAAGATCCTGATCACCTCTGCCAGAAGAAACTTAGCCCAAAGCCAGGCACTGAAGTATTTTCACTGAGTGCGGCTGTCTTCTGTGCCCTGTCTCTCAGACCATCTTGCGTCCCAAATTAGACTCTCAGCTGTACCAAAAGGAAAAAGTCCGTCCTCATCCAGGGGCCATATCTCTCCCGTCTCCTCTAAGCCTCTTTCTGGGGAGTTCATGTCAAGCAGGGAGGTTTCTGCAGAAAGCTGAAATGTTGCAGCTTATTCAGAATAAATAACAATAACATCAAAAATACTACGACTTGGGGACTTCCCTGGTGGTGCAGTGGTTAAGAATCTGCCTGCCAATGTAGGGGACATGGGTTCGATCCCTGGTCCGGGAAGATCCCACATGCTGCGGAGCAACTAAGCCCGTGTGCCACAACTACTGAGACTGCGCTCTAGAGCCCGAGAGCCACAGCTACTGAGCCCACATGCTGCAACTACTGAAGCCCGCGCGCCTAGAGCCCGTGCTCTGCAACAAGAGAAGCCACCGCAATGAGAAGCCCGTGCACCGCAATGAAGAGTAGTCCCCGCTCACCGCAACTAGAGAAAGCCCGCGCGCAGCAACGAAGACCCAACGCAGCCAAAATACTATGACTTCTAATAATAATAGGCAAACATTTACACAGCATTTACTATATGTGCCGGGCACTGTTCTAAAAACTTTAGACATTCATTTAATTCTCCCAACAACTCTGAGAGTTACATGTACTATTATTATCATCCCCATTTTACAAATGAGGAGACAGACACAGAGAAGTTAAGTCACTTACCCAAAGGCACACAGCCAATGAGTGTTGTAGGCAGGACTCAAGCTTAATGTAGTCTGGCTGCAGAGTTTGGGCTAATAACCATCATGCTACCTTGGAAAAAGTTGTCACTGAGCACACACTTCACCCCAGGGACTGTCCTTTCTAGATCATTCAACCCTCCAAACCACTGTATCCCCATGTCCCAGCTGAGAAAACTGAGGTTTAGGGAAGACAAAGGGACTTATCCAAGATGACGTGGCTGTTCAATGCAGGGTTGGGAGTCTAACCCTCAGAAGTGAGGGGTGTTCTCTGGGGGAATGCCTTGCATGTCAGGGTTATGGAGAATGCCTGCCTGTGGGCACAGTGGAATAGTCAACCCTTCCTTGATTACCTACCTCCTGGACATGGGACTCAGGGAACCCTCAGCAGGGCATCTGGGGATGGGACCTCTGCTGCCCCCGGTGGCCACTGGAGGTACTTTACCTTCCTCAACTGTGGGTTGGTGGCTCCTGGGAATGAGACCACTATGTCCACCACCACAATTTTCAGGCCCCGTGTCTCCACTTCCTATGTGTGATTTAAGAGACACAGAGAGCTATGGGCCAGTGAGTGCCCAAGATAAGAATAATGGTCACTGTTTACTGAGCGCTTCCATCTCTGTGCCAGGCACTCTGCCGGGTACTTGTTACTTAAATGTTATAATTTAATTTACCAATGCACAGAGATAGAATCATCATTGTTAAGGGTTATTTATAATATTGGATAGAGCACTTTACACACATTAGCTCATTTTTATCCTCACGACACTACATAAGTACTACCACAATCCTCACTTTATCAATAAGGAAGCCAAGGAACAGAGAGGTTTAGTAGCTTGCTTGAGGTCACCCAGTAGAATAGGATGGAGCTAGGAGGTAGAGGCAGGCAGTTCTGGCTCCAGAGCCAGTTTTCTTAATTATTATGCCACTATTTTGTATTATTATAAAAATTATTAGTATTCTGATTTTACAGTTGAAGAAACCAAGGCTTAGAGAGTGGAAGGATTTGTCTAAGGTCACACTGCTGGTAAGTTTAGACCCAGTATTTCAACCACGTCTGTCTTCATTTATTCATTCGTTGGCTCAACAAATACCGATTGTGTACCAACCATGTGGCAGGCACAGTACTGGGCTCCGGAGGTGAAGCACCATGAGGTCTAGCCTGCCATGGGGACCCGGGTGTACCAGCGCGTGACACCAAGCGGGCCTAAGGCAGGCCCCTGGGGAAGACTGGCAATTCCTGCAAAGTTGAAACTATTCCTCCCGGCCCGGAACCAGGAAGGGTCTGGATTCCTAGATCACTGCTCTCCCAGTTTCATCTCCATGGCAAATACCTGCAGAATGGCTCTTACAGGGACATGGAAAAGAAAACCGATTAGACTCGGGAGAGGCTGTGGTGAGGGTCTGCGGCATGGAGTTCTAGACTTTGCTTTCTGCAACTGCCCTTTACTTACTAGTAAAGTTGGGCAAGTCGGGCCACCTTCCGGGGGCCTCAGTTTCCCCACCTGTGAAATGGGGATGAGAATACTTGCCTATCTCCCCATGACTGTCCTGTGAGGAACAAAGGAGACCGGAAGTGCGAAAGCCCACGTAACTGCAGAGGGCCAAACACCCAGGCTGAGGGGCCGGTTAAGGAACCATTTGGTTATTTGCTTGTTCATTTCTTGGGGTCCGCCTGCACTCAGCATCTGCCATGAGTCCACTCCTGCCCTAGATACTGTGGGGAAGGGTGACAGGCTCCCAAGTGTAGAAAGGTCACGGTCCACTTGGACGTTCAGGTGAGAAAGGAGAACGGCTGGTAGATATGACTCTGATTGTGGCTCTCTGTGCCACAGAGGCCTTACCACTGGGACAGTGACGAGCCCTTGCCACCTCCCTCCCCAAGGAAACAAAACGATCTCAAAGACCAGGCTAGCAAATGGCTTCAATATTCTTGCAGGCAGGGTGAGCGCTGAGGCCCAGAGATGCTGGCCTGGCCTGTCCCTTTAAGGCTTAAAGTGCCAATCTCTCCTAAAGCAACAGCTCTCACAGTGGTCAGAAGCAAGTTGGAACCATGGAATAAGAACCTTGTGCAAAGGCCTGGGCCTTTCATGTGAAGGTCTCTGAGCTACCTGCAAGTAGTAATTAGGCATCTCAGCACCGAGGTGGGGTATATCTGTTCAAAGACAAAGCTGGCTTCTCCTTCGGAGAAACAGAAGTCCAGAGAGGCTCAGATACCTGTCCAGAGACACACAGAAAATCAGGGCCCAAGCAGACTGACTTCAGGAAGCCCTAGAGCAGTGGTTCTCGAAGTGTGGCCCCTAGACTAGCTGTATCAGCACCATCCCTGTGCATGTATGAGAAACGCAAATTCTCTGCCCCATCCCTACCTCCTGAGTCAGAAATTCCTGGGGTGGGGCCTGACAGTCTGTTTTAACAGCCCTCTCCATGTAACCCTGATGCTGATAAAGGTGAGGGCCACTGCCAATGCCTGGAGGAAGGACTGCTAGGTCTTCATGTCCTTCTGAGTTGCCGGGTAGGAACGAGGCAGTGGAGCAGAGCAAGGTCATTTTGTCAGCGGCTGTGGCATCACAGCTACATAACCACCCCTCCTCCACCCTGATGGCTTTTTGCACCCAGAGTCCAAACCCTAGGGGCCTCCCTTGTCAGGAGGCCACCTGCCTGGGCTCTGGGAGGCCTGTCCACACACGCCCCCGGCCGCTTTCCTGTAATTACAGGCTCTACCTGCTTGTCCGCCCACCAGAACTCAGGCATGTCAGCCAGAGCGACTCCGGCTTCTCCCACCCTGAAGGCAGAGCATGCATGGCCTCCATCAGCACCTCAGGCTCTGTGTCCACAAGGCCTCCAGCAAAGCCAGGAACGGGCCTGACGTTGCCCCCAGCGGCCGCTGTGTGGGCTGAGCTCAGGAAGAAGATCATTCTGTACCCTGGACATCAGGAAGTAACCTTAGGCCCTGGTCTCCGGGTTCTCAGGGCAGAAATCGGCAATGGCCCCTAGTCCCACAAGGACTAATTAGAATTTGTTTAAATTCTTTTTTCCCCAGAACTGTCCTTTACATATCTTTGGAACTGGTTTCAGGAGGCAGATTTGTCGAACAGCTACGTGGAAGGACTGTCATCTTCCCCCTGAAGTTTCTCATTAAAACAAACAAGCAGAAATGTGTTGTCTAATGTGAAAGGAGCTGCATTCTTTTTGTTTTTAAAGATCTGACCTTTGAAAGTAGGATGTTTCTCCCAGATTAGGGGCCTGGTGGAGGGATGCTCTTGGATTCCTGGAGTTGAAGGACAACCCCACGAGCTGCTGGGTGAGCCCAGTCCCACCTCCCTTGTAAATTCAAGGCGGGGACAGGGTTTTAAACTGATACATGCCCAGGGCACCAGGCATACAGCAAGCACACACTCGGATCTGTGGATTGTTGGAAAGATCCTGAGTTCTGGCTCAGGGCCTCCTAGTTGCCTTCTGCTAAGCTTAACAAGTCCCTTCCCATTTCTTCTAAGAAAAGGATCCCATGTCTTAATAAATAACAACAGCTACCTTTCACTGTGGGCCCAGTGGTATGATAGGCCCTCTAGTGGTTTTATCTCATTTAATCCCTCAACTGCCCTATGAGAGGGGGTACTGTCGTGATGCCCACTTTATTTATTTATTTTTTATTAATATTTTTTTAGGCTGTGCCGTGAGGCATGTGGCACCTTAGTTCCCTGACCAGGGGTTGAACCCATACCCCCATGCATTGCGAGCTTGGAGTCTTAACCACTGGACCACCCGGGAAGTCCCATGATACTCACTTTAAAGCAGGGTAAACTGAGGGTAAGAGAAGGGATCAGAGGTTGCAAACCGGTGGACCTAGAGCCAGTTACTGCCTGTGAATATGTTTTCTTTTCCTAGTATTCTACTAAAAAGCATTTTAAAAATTAGTTGCCAACACTTAAAAATTTGGATAAATTACACCAAAAAATTCAGATATTTAGCTTTATTTTGAAAACATCAGGAGGTCTGGTGATAGAACCCCCATTCCATCCCACAGGGTAACAGTGTGTCCTCCATCCCTCATCCCCTGCTCCCTCGTTCCTGTAAGTCAGCACATGGGGGCTCCAGGCACGGAGTCCACAACCGCTGGTCTTAGGCCACAGGTGGTGATGGGCAAAGTCAGTGCTTGTCTGGGTCTGTCTGTCTGTCTGTCTATCTGTCACTCTATGTGTATCTCACCAGTGCCCACTTCCAGGAGAACCTGATGTTAGATGAGAAGGAACACAGGACAAGGGAGTCAGGAGATGTGGGTGTTCGTTCTGTTGACTGGGTGGCCTTGGGTCAACGCTTTTCCCTCCCCGGGCCTCAGTTTTCCCATCTATACAATTCGGAGGTTGGATAAAAAGATCTCCCAGAGCCCCTCTGCTCCTATCAGCCTAAGGAAGGCTCCCCTCAGCTGCAGAGCCCGTTGGGAAACTGTCTGAGGGCTTGCAGACAGGCCAGGTGCGGGCTTGCCCACCTGAGCCGTCCTGTGGCCATGAGCACCTCTGGGCAGGGAGACGGTCTCACAGACCCAGAGCTCTGCCATCAGCACCAGCAGGGGCCAACAGTCTCACTCTTCCCAGTGATGGAAAGGCGGCTTCCACCCGTGAAGCAGCCTCCAGCATTGCTAACCTAATTACACAGAGAAAAGAGTCCATGAGGATGACCCAGACTCGCCGCTCTGAAATGCAGGATTCCTGGGCTGGGAGGTGGAACCAGCTTGTCCCTGCCCAGGTCAGTCTGAGGACAAGAATGCCCGCTGGGCCCTGGGTAAGCCAGGTGGGGTTCTGTGCTGCCAAGAGGAAATACTCATTCGAGTCCCAGGAACAGAAAGCATGCATTCTTCCACCCTTCTCTTTCTTCATCCTACAAGCACGTGACAGAGGAGGAAACTGAAGCCCAGAGAGGGGGAGTGATTGCCCAAGGTCACACAGCAAATCAGTGCCAGAGTCAGATGACCGCTCAGGCTTCTTGACCCCCTTCCTGGGGTACTTTCCATATTCTCTATCGCTTGGGAGTCTAGAACCCTCCACCTCTTTGGAATTGGGCTTCAGAAGGGGGTTGGAGTGGCCTGTGTGGGCAGAGACTGTCTGTGTAGTCCAGAGCCCTAACATGGGCTTGTGCACAATGCCTAAGACACAAACCACTGCTGAGAGAATGGGGGACCCGTGGGCCCAGCAGGTGTGAGCCGCCCAAAGCTTATAGGTTGGAAGCTTGGTCTGTAGGAAAGGTCGCAAAGCCCACATTTGGCTCACAGACATATTCTGGTCTTCCCACAATGTTTAAAACAAATTCATGTTAGTTGCCAACACTTAAGAATCAGGGAATTTTTCTTCTTCTTTTTTTGTTGGTTATCTCTACAGTAGTGTGTACAAGTCAATTCCAAACTCCCAGTCTATCCCTCCCCCCACCCCTCCCCCCTGGTATAAGTTCATTCTCTAAGTCTGTGAGTCTGTTTCTGTTTTGTAAATAAGAATCAGGGAATTTCACATAAAGGACAGGATTTCTGGCTTCTTTTGAAGAGTCTCAAAATCTGGCAGAAGCTGGACCACATTTCCACCTGGCCGTGGCTGGCAGGACATGGGTGCGCTCCCTCTCGTTCACCATCTCCACCATCCTTCCCGGTCTCTGTGACCTCCCTGCATGTACGTTTGGGGATTTCAACTGCCCCCCTGCCCCCCACGGCCTCCCATGCTAAAGTCACCCCCTCTCTCATCCTGGTCACCCCAGGGGAAATTCTGGTTCTCATTGGTTCCCATTGGAGGGCAGCTTTGCCCCACAGGGCACATTGGGCCATGTCTGGAGACATTTTGGGTTATCACAATCAGGGAGGGGACTTAACTACTGGCATCTAAAGGGTAGAGGCCAGGGATGTTGCTAAACATCCTACGATGCACAGGACAGAACCCCAAACAAGGAAGTATCTGGCCCCAAACATCGGTAGTGCTGAAGTTGAGAAACTCTGAGCTGAATCAGCAGAGCCCCGGGCCAGGAACAGGATCTGGAGAGGGAGGGTCACCCATGCTGGGGACTGACTGCACACTGAGCACCATGTTAGGCAAGCGGGGAGAAAGCCAGGATGTGTAAAGTGTGGCCCCGGCTCTCTGGGTGCCCGGGGGGTGGAGGTGGCCAGCTGAGGAGGGGGCATCCGGAAATGTAGAGGAGGGGGCTCCCTCCACCAGGTACATCAGCAGGGTCTCAAGGGCAGAGGCGCAGTCAGGATGGGCAGAGATGGGGAGATGAGCATTCTGGGCAGAGAAAACAGCCTAAGCCAAGGGGTGGTGGCAGTAGCAGACGCAGAGGCACACATCTGAGATGAGATGTCTTCAGTTAGGTGGGAGGGACGCTGGGTGGGAAGCAAGGGCATGGTGTTGGAGGAGGAGATTGTGGACAGGATGTAAGGGGTCTCCAAGTCAAGCTAAGTGGGAGAGAGAGGGCAGCCCATGGCGAATCCTTGCAAAGGTAGTGGAGTATTAACTTTGTGACCTTGGAGAAATCACTTTAATTCTCAGAGCCTCAGTTTCCTCATCTGTTCAATGGGATAATAAGAGTGATTAAAAACTGTCACACGTAGAACTCACCATTTGCCAAGGCACTGAACTATATCTGATGTATTTAATCCTCAGAGAAGCCCTACAAAGTATACAGCACTATTATTTCCAATTGTATAGCAGAGGAAACTTCAAGATATGGATAGGTAAAACAACTTTAACTTTCCCAAGGATACTACTAGTAAGGACCAAAGGTGAGATTTGAACCTAGGCAGTCTGGCTCCAGCACATGCTCTTAGTTGTTCTGCTATTCTGTCTCTCTAGAACCTTCTGGGTGAGTTGTCCTTAAGAATAAATGAAATGCTCCTCTTTTCTCTTGCCGCCATCACACGTGCGGTTGAATTTGCTCTCGCCATGTCTTCCCACAAGACTTTGAGGATCAAGCGATTCCTGGCCAAGAAACAAAAGCAGAATCGTCCCATTCCCCAATGGATTCAAATGAAAACTGGTAATAAAATCAGGGCTTCCCTGGTGGCGCAGTGGTTGAGAGTCTGCCTGCCGATGCAGGGGACACGGGTTCATACCCCGGTCCGGGAGGATCCCACATGCCGCGGAGCGGCTGCGCCCGTGAGCCATGGCCGCTGAGCCTGCGCGTCCGGAGCCTGTGCTCCGCAAAGGGAGAGGCCACAACAGTGAGAGGCCCGCGTACCGCAAAAAAAATAAAATAAAATAAAATAAAATCAGGTACGACTCCAAGAGAAGACATTGGAGAAGAACCAAGCTGGGTCTATAAGGAAGCTCACATATGAAGTGGTGCACATTTATGCTGTGTCAAGGTCAAGTGCGCCTTACCACATCAGAACATCACTACTGTCTGAACAGCTGCCTGTGTGATGGGAGAAATAGAACGGCTCACTCCTCTTGATATTTCCTCACCACTGCTCACTGTCTAGCTCAGTAATAAATATGTGAAACCTTTAAAAAAAAATAAATGAAATAAAGCAGGGAAGATGCCCAGCACAATCCTGGCACTGAGTTAGTGCAGAAGCAAGTGACACATTGCATAGAGTCCCAGCCCAGGTTGATGGAGCAAAGCCCAGTTCACAACATCAATGAAGAGAGGTGCCAGAGATGTTCTGGAGTGGGCACATCTGCTCTGTGAAGAGATGGGGGTAGAGGAAGGGTGCCCCTCCACTCAGGTGAGAAACAGCTAAGCCAGGTTTCTGGAAATGCATCTCCATTTGCAGTGCCCCCCCCCGACACACACACCTCGCTGTCTCTTTAACACCTCCAGGACTTTGCTCACTCCATGCTCCCTGCCTGGAATGTTCTTTCTGCCTCCACTAAACCCCTTCCGTCTAGTCTATCCCTTGCAACAGAGCTCAGAGGATACTTCTTTCTGGAAGCAGTTCAGGACATGCCCAGGCAGAGTAATCACGCCTTGTCTTTGTACCCAGAGCATTTTTCCAAACTCAATTTGCCTCCTGGGGCATCATCTCAGAGCGGCTCATCCTTCACCAGCATGTCCGTCTCCTGGGGATCTTGTTAAAATGCAGATTCAGGAGTGGGGTCTGAGCTCCCAGGAAGTGCTTATATGCCGTTGGTCCAGGGAACACACTCTTGAGTCCCAGAGTCTCAGGGCACTTCCTGGGAGTCATCGTCCTCCACGGACAGGATACTCCTCTGGGGCAGGGGCTTCATTTTATTTTTTATACAGCAGGTTCTTATTAGTTCTCCATTTTATACATATTAGTGTATACATGTCAATCCCAATCTCCCAGTCCATCCCACCCCCACCCCCACCACCACTTTCGCCCCTTGGTGTCCATACGTTTGTTCTCTACATATGTGTCTCTATTCCTGCAGGGGCTTCATTTTAAAGGCCAGCACGGGGGGGTGGGGGGAGGAACGGAGGGAGAGTGTTGACCCATCAGTGGAGGGATGGCCAGATTGAATACTTCAATTTGACTCACAGCTTCTCTGTTTCAGCGACACCCTCCTTCCAGATCTTCAGAAGAAGGAGGCATATCAAGTGCTCCATGACTGAGGATAGCCTGGGATTTATTTCATTGCCACCTACCCTCAGGGGTGAGCACCTAGGGTCGCTAGCTTGTCCCCTAGAAAAGGATGAAATCACTAGTGAGACGGTGAACACGATGATTTTTAATTTTAAAGATGTCTTGCATGCTTCAACTAATCATCTGCACTTTCAATTCTTACATTTTGTTTTACATTCTGTGATGCTGAAAAGATATAAACATGCCCTTTTTGACATTTTTATTTTATGGGGCAGAAAGCAAAATGGCTGAACTATACAATGAACTCTGGACTCCTGTTCAGCATCGGGCTACTTCCCCCAGGTCACCGGCCATGCGACAGGTTGCTTCTTTCTTTCCTATCTGCCCCGCACCCTCCGTTTCATTGAGACATAATTGACATATAGCCCTGTGTAAGTTTAAGGTGTACAATGTGATAACTGGATATCTGTATATATTGCAAAATGTTTACCATAACAAGGTTAGTTAACACATCCTTCACCTCACACAAATACCCTTTTGTTGTTGTCGCTGTTATGGGTGAGAACATTTAAGATCTACTCTTAGCAACTTTCAAGTATATAATATAATACTGCTAACTATAGTCACCACGCTGTGCATTAGATCCCCAGAACTTATTCCTCTGATAACTGGAAGTTTGTCTCCTTTGACCAAAATCTCCTCATTCTCTCTGCCCTCCCCACCTCCCCACCCACCAGCCCCTGGTGACCACCATTCTCTTTGTTATTGTGAGTTTGACTTATGGTTTTAGATTCCATGTGTGAGACCATATGGTATTTGTCTTCGTTTGTCTGGCTTATTTTACTTAGCATACTGTCCTCCAGGTTCATCCGTGTTGTTGCAAATGGTAGGATTTCCTTCTTTTTTTAATGGCTGAATAGAATTCATATATATACACACATATACACACACACACACACACATACACATGTATGTGTATGTATACACACATATACATATATACACACATATGTGTATGTATATACACACACACATATATATGCACATATGTGTGTGTGTGTATATAGATATATACACACACACACACACACACATATATATATCACAACTTTTTTTTTTTTTTTTTGGCCACACTGCTTGGCTTGCGGGATCTTAGTTTCCTGACCAGGGATTGAACCCGGGCCCTCAGCAGTGAAAGCGCGGAGTCCTAACCACTGGACCGCCAGGGAATTCCCCACAACTTCTTTATTCCTCCATTGATGGACATTTAGGTTGTTTCCATGTCTTGATTATTGTAAATAATGCTGCAATGAACATGAGGGTGCGTATATATTTTCGAGTTACTGTTTTTATCTCCTTTGGATAAATACCCAACAGTGGAATTGCTGGATCATATGGCAGCTCTGTTTTTAATTTTTGAGGAACCTCCATACTGTTTTCCATAGTAGCTCCACCTATTTACATTCCCACAGTGCATGAGAGTTCCCTTTTCTGCACATCCTTGCCAACATTTGTTATTTCTTGTATTTTTGAAAATAGCAGAATATTCTGACAGGTGTGAGCTGATATCTCATTGGGGCTTTGATTTGCATTTCTCTGATTATTAGTGATGTTGAGCACCTCTTCATATAACTATTGGCCATCTGAATGTCTTCTTTGGAAAAATGTCTATTCAGGTCCTTTGCCCATTTTAATATTGGATTTTTTTTTTTTTGCTATTGAGTTGTGTGAGTTCCTTATATATTTTGGATATTAACCCCTTATCAGATATGTGGTTCACAAATATTTTCTCCCATTCTGTAGGTTGGTTGCCTTTTCCTTTTGTTCATTGTTTCCTTTGCTGTACAGAAGCTTTTTAGTTTGATGTAGTCCCACTTGTTGATTTCTGCTTCTGTTGCTTGTGTTTTGGTGTCGTATCCAAAAAAACCATTGCCAAGACCAATGTCAAGGAGCTTTTTCCCTTTGCTTTCTTCTAGGAGTTTTATGGTTTTATGTTTACATCCTTAATCCATTCTGAGTTAACTTTTGTGAGTGGTGTAAGAGAGGGTTCCACTTCCACTCCTTTGCACGTGAATATCCAGTTTTCCCAGCACCATTTATTGAAGAGACTGTCCTTTCCCTATTGAGTATTCTTGGCTCGCTTGTGAAATGTCAGTTGACCGGATATGCATGGATTTATTTCTGAGCTCTCACTTCTGTTCCATTGGTCTATGTAGCTGTGTTTCTGCATGGCTCACTTCTGAGCCTTGCTACCAGGCATGTTCCTGGTGACCTGCTCCAGACCCAACTCTGTCAACCATGTCAAGGAATGAAAACAAGTCTTAACATCCACTTAAGCAAAGCAATTAGGAAGGTCACCCTGCTCAGGGAAGAAAGAGTGAGAAAGAGAGAAAAAAAACCAGTATACTTTGAAGACAGTCACATCAACTGTTAAATTGTCCACCGTTCACATCCAAGTTCCACTGGGCAGTTAATGGTAAGCCGAATTCATGTGGTGTGATATTTTCTTTTTTTTTTTTTTGCGGTACGCGGGCCTCTCACTGCTGTGGCCTCTCCCGTTGCGGAGCACAGGCTCCGGACGCGCAGGCTCAGCGGCCATGGCTCACGGGCCCAGCCGCTCCGCGGCATGTGGGATCTTCCCGGACCGGGGCACGAACCCGTGTCCCCTGAATCGGCAGGCGGACTCTCAACCACTGCGCCACCAGGGAAGCTCCTGTTATTTTCTTATTGAACATTTGCATGAGGTATTTGCTTTATCCTTATCATTAATATTTGGTTAGCAGACCCCTGGAGTATGTTCTGGATGTGGGCCTGGGGACCTTTCTTTCTCCAGTGCAGGCCCTTGGGACAGGGTTCTGTTTTGCAGGTGGCAGCAAGACAGGCCAGCAGGACTGTTCCTACTCAAAGCGCACTTCTTGCCCCACAGGGAACAGCTGGCTTTGGGGCTGGGGGCACCTGCAGAAGATGCACTAATCTGGGATGGACGGAAAACAACTCCGTCTGCACATGGAGAGACCCGAGCAGTGGCTTCTCCAGCAGGGAATCCGACATGCAGCACACAAGCCTGTCTGTGCTGTGACCTGGAGCATGTGCAGACAGGTCGAATCCTGCAAGCTGATGTGTTGCACTGACAGCAGGAATGCAGCATCGCAGTGCCCGTTATAGAGCAGCTGCCATGCAGCAGGTTTTTATAGGCATTTCTCTCCTCTGATCCACACAACCCAAAGTAGGGCAATTCCTGTGCCCGTTTTATGAATGAGGAAAATTGAGGCACATGGGGGGAAGTAACTCCCACAAGGCCACACAGCCAGGAAATGGCTGCACTGAGGTTGGAACCTGGGTCTGCCGACTCAAGACTGGGCCCCTATCAATTCTGTAGCCTAAGCGGTCCAGGTAGCTCATCACCCAGCGAACCAATCAATCAACCAGCCAACTTCCTCCTAGCATAACGAGTCACTGGGTGACTACAGGGTGCCAGGCACTGGGGACAGGGGGAGCTTGAGACGGAATCCTGCCCCAGCTGTACGACATTAAGCAGATTGTTTAACCTCCCAGGGCTTCAGCTTCCTCATCGTAAAAAGGAGCGATAACGCTGCCTCCCTCATTGGCTTAAGTGCCTTAAGTACATGTAGAGTACTCAGAACGGCATCTGCCACAGAGTAAGCACTCAGTAAATGTTACCTATTCATGTGAGATTAATAGGATTGCGATTTTATAAATTACATTTTGTTTCTGGTACAATGTTTTAAAATTGATTTTCAAACAAAGCAACTTTTTACAAAGCCTGTACCCAGGGGCAGTGGAGGGCACGGCGCACCTGTCTTTCACAGCCCAGCAAGTAGATTCACACGTCACCTTCTAGCAGCCCTATCTTTAGTCACCAAGAGACAGCCAAGCAGGTCTCAGCCTCCCGTTTTCATCCTCTCCCTGCGCATCTGGCAAACGCACTGACCTCTAGTCCCCCGAGTGCCCACGGCAAAGCCTGCCTGTCCCTGCAGCCAAAGCAGGAGCGCCCCCGGGCAGGGAGAAGGGGTGCCCGCCCAGCTGCCAAGGCCCGAGGGTGCCCATCTGCAGGGCTGGGGCAAAAGGGAAATCTGTACTGGTAGCTGGCGCTCAATGGGCTGCAGGGCCACTGAACAAAACCTGCCACTTCACAGCCTCCTTCCTGGAAAAGTAGAGCTTGGATCCTGCGTTTGAGTTAACAAGGGTGCAAATGCTATCAGCAGTTGTTCGTGGTTTCTTCTTTTTTTCTTTTTCTTGCATCTCCTAAGCCTGGCATCCTAAGGGTTATTTATAATTTATGTGTCTACAAGGACAACTGCCTCAATGTTCTAAACCCCGAATGACGACAAAATAACAAAACCAGGACGTTTTCTGCTCCAAGGGGGTCTACCTGTCCACGCCCCTCATTC
The DNA here is from genome assembly GCF_963924675.1 of Phocoena phocoena. Lineage (NCBI taxonomy): Eukaryota > Metazoa > Chordata > Mammalia > Artiodactyla > Phocoenidae > Phocoena > Phocoena phocoena. Next base: position 11,348,203 of record NC_089219.1, on the reverse strand, counting down.
CCCGTGGGTGGGCCTCCCCCTTCTCTCGCTGAGTTTCGACAAGGACTCTTGCTGCATTCACCTGGGCTCGATGACGCCATCTTGCCGAATGGCTGTAAAGCTGGTAAAAGGGCCTGGATTTTTCTAACTCCAGCTGCATATTAGGTTTCCTTTGGAAATAACATGGAAGATGAAAAAAAATCGCAGGTCTCAGAACTTCAGATTTTCTAGCCTATAAGGACTGTGTCCATCAAAGCATGTCCTTGGTCCCTGTTTGCCCCCAGCATCCTTGGATAGGCAATGAGTCTAAGTGCAGACACGTGACTGTTAGCACAGGCTTTCCAGGTACTGTGAGCCTGGCTGGTCCCTGTGTCCCTATCGGGCCCAGAGAGTCGGTCGCTTCTGCACGTGCATATTATATGCAGCTGAGTAAATTGCCTTTATCAGTTTTTTTTAGTGGAAGGTGCCTGCTACCGCTGGAGACCCTCACCGTACTCTGAAGAGAGGGGATCCAAGGGTTGCCATCCCCGTAACTCCCTGTGTCACTCTACTCTCCTCAAATATGCTGGCCCTGTCTGTTGGGAGACAGACAAGGCTGAACCCGTGCCACCCTAAAGAGAGGCAGCTACGGGAACACAGATTTAATAGTCCTTTGAACCTTGGCCTTGGACACTGGGCTGTGAGGGAGCTTCTCCCGCTGTGGCTGTTCTCAGGGTGTGACTTGGATGGACCCACCCACTAGCAGGCCCCGTCGGCTTCCTCTCCAAATGTATCTTGAATCCAATGGCTTCCACCCCAACTGCTGCCGCCCTGGGCTGAGCCGCCGTCATCTCTCTCCGGGGACATTGCAATAGCTTCCTAGTGGCCCCCCCGCCTCCATCTTACTCCCAGTCTATCTGGTCTCCACCCAAAAGCCGAACTTATAACCAGTCAGACCTTGTGACGTGCCCCCGCCTAGAACTTTCCGCTGTCTTCTCCTTGCTCTTTGGATAAGCTCTGAAGGCCCAACAATGGCATGGAGGGCGTGCTCTAACCCTGCCCCCTACCTCCACCCTCAGCTCCATCCTTTCCCACTCTGGACTTCAGTCACTGATCTCCGCTGGCCTTGTCTCATGACTAAGCCAAGCTGCTTCCTACCTCCGGGCCTTGACACGTGTTGCACCTTCTGCCTGACTGCTCTGTCCCTGTCCTTGCCGTGCCCACCTTCCTCTCTCCGTCCAGGTCTCAGTGAGATGTCAGCCCTGGCCCCCACCACCTTACCTGGAGCAGCCCCTCCCCCCGGTCGTCACCAACTGTTACTGTGTTTTCTTTTTGTCATAGCACTTTTCCATCTCTGAGATCATTTGCTAATGATTGTCATTTGCCCATTGGTTGTCTTTCTCCACCAGACAGTGAGCAACTTGAGGACAGGGGCCATCTTTGTCTTGTCGTCACTGTATCTTGGCCCTTGGGACACTGACTGGTATGGAGCAGATGCTCAATTATTTGCTGAATGAACACATTTATGGACAGTTTGTGCAACATACCCAAGTGGACACTGTATCTAACCTTGGAATCACGGCAGTCTGGGTAGGAAGACTTTCTTCTCTGAACCAACCATGCCAGCATCCATCCCTTCTGGTGCCATCCCATTTCCAGAAAACAGAAGAAGCCAGATAGACTTCAGTGGGTAGTAGCTGCACCCACTTGCTAGGGCCTTCCTGTGAACCAGACCCTGCGCCTAAGCTCTTTACAGGCATGCAGACCTCCTGATGACCTTATTGAGTAGTAACTACTACTGTGCCCATTTTGCAGATGGTGACATGGAGTCACTGATTGGCCTCAACTCATGCAAAGTGGCAGGACTGACTGCAGAGCCAGAGCTCTTAGCTCCTCCCCAAACGCATCTGAAAAGATATCTCGCAGGAGAGCTCGAAGCCGGCCATGGGGCAGGAGTGACGATGGCTCCCTAAGAAGCAGCTCTGATCTGGAGAAGGAATACTGTCTCTGGAGTCTCTGACGTTGCCCCCTCTTCTTGGCAGCCCCCACAGCACCACAAAACTCGAAGGTGCAGCCACCGGGGTGAGCAGACCAGAGTGAGCCCCAGGAGCACACAGGTCACCAGCCTCTGCCTCGCTGACCATCTTGGGCCTTCCTGATGAACTTGGCCTAAGTCCCACTGGCCTGATTTGAAAGCAGCCACAGGGCTGGAGCAGGGGAGGAAGAATGTGGGAAGAAAGACATTACTTTGGAGGATGGAGCGGGGCGGGCAGGAAAGTAGGATTACCGGCTGGCTTTTGTTGGCAGAGGGGAGAGGGCGGTCAGAACCTGCCACTCTGAACGCCCAGGGCGGAAATCCAGGGTCACAAAGGGAGAGCGAAATGAGGACAGAGCTTCTTAAGGGGCTGCTCTCATCCCCTGAGGGAGCAGCAGGGGATGTGGTGTCTTGGGGACATTACAGGGGCCCGGGGGAGAGACGGAGAGGGGAAGGGAGGGGAGTGGGAAGGAGAAAGGAGGTTCAAATCCTGGTTTCATGATCTTGGCTAAAAAACTGCATTTCTCTCTCAATTTTCTTGGGACACTGATACCTACCATGTGGACAGGAAGTCACGTATGTAGTTAAAGCACCTGACCGTGGCTTGGCATATCACAGGTGCTCGGCAGTCATTCGGTCCCTTCCTGTTTGCCTCCCAATCCCGCATTTGGAAAAAGGAGATTGAGCCTGGGACCGAAACTGGCTTCTTTCCTTCAAATTATTCCTCATAGCCCAGATTCAAGTTCACAGGCCTCAGTGACCCTAATACCCGGGCAGAAGGCCTTGGTCCTTATCAGGTCAGAGGCTGGCAATGCCTGTAGGCTCACCAGGGTCAAGGGGCTCTATAAAAGGATCACTAAGGCTGAGAGGGGACACATCGCCAGACGTGGCCACAGCCCAAAGGTCCCAGGTGCCTTGACCCTTGGCTGGCAACCTGCCTTCCTGATCCCACCTGGGAACCTGACCTAGTGGAACATTCTGTGTCCCTTGTTGCTGGGTCCCCAAGCCCCTCATTCAGCATCCACTCTTAGATGCCCCCTCTGATGATTTTCGCCACCCACAGATGGGAGACCTGAGGCACCAAGAGGGAAGGCGACAAGCCCTAAATGACACAGTGACCTAGTATAGAGCTAAGGCTGGAACCCGTGTCTCCTGATCCCCAGAGCAGAGTTCCTTCCACTGTGTGTGGGGGGAGCAGGTTCTGAGCCCCAAATCCAAATGCATTGTCAGCTAAAAGCTTTGATGCCACTCTTGGGAGCAAGGGGCAGTCTGGGAGATGCAATCAGACGCTGAAGCATTGCAAGTTCTGGGACATGTTGGTTTTTAGGGCCAAGGATACAGGGTCTTCCATCCAACCAATAGTTACGGAGTGGCCGCTACGTGCCATGTACTAGAGGCTGGGGATGCAAGTTCCTACCCTCTTGCTGTCTTTTCTTTTCTTTTTTTTTTGTGGTACACGGGCCTCTCACTGCTGTGGCCTCTCCCGTTGCGGAGCACAGGCTCCGGATGCGCAGGCTCAGCGGCCATGGCTCACGGGCCCAGCCGCTCCGTGGCATGTGGGATCTTCCCGGACCGGGGCATGCACCCAGGTCCCCTGCATCGGCAGGCGGACCCTCAACCACTGCGCCACCAGGGATGCCCCCTCTTGGTGTCTTTTGAAGTTGAGATCGTTCTGAAAGCTGTGCCATGTGGCCAGCCTATCACACCATTGCTGTCTCCTCTGAAAAGGACATTAAATCGGTACAAGCTTTCTGCCCAGCCCCGCACCCGTGTGTGTGTGTGTGTGTGTGTGTGTGTGTGTTTGCGCACACCCGTGGGCCGCAGCTGTTCCCTGCAAGCCAGAGGTTCTGCCTTTGGCCTGAAATCTCTTGCTCCTCCTCCCAAGTCACCAAGGCCCCCTCTGCTCTCTCTTGTCCTGCTTTGACTTCCTGATGCCGTCCAGTTCTCAGCTTCCGACCCCAACCTGCTGACTGGGTGCTGACCTCGGATGCTTTGCTTTGGCCTCTGGACCCTGGACCGTATCTTGCACTAACTGCACAGCCACTCCTGAGAAAGGGCCCCCATTCTGCCTTTGTGAGGGGCCATCAGCAAATCTGAGGCTCACCCTGATCCCCAGTTAGTGTCAGCTCTGGCTTCTGCGTCTCGTTCTGATCAGGGAAACTCAGGTGCTTGATTGGACAGCTTGGTTTGATCTTCCCCTCTGTTGAGCAACGCCCCCATCTTCCTTTCCGTGGCAATTACTGTGGTATGTCTGCTTACAGAGATGTAGCAAGATTGGCATAATGGGATGTGTGTGGGCGGAGGGACCCTGGGGAAAGGAAGGGAGAAGTCAGTTCATCTGGGTAATGGATTATCGCTTTTACCTGTGTTCACCTGAGGTCTTTCCTCTCTCCCAGACACCATTTATTGAACCCTGTGTTAAGCGATTTACATACATAATCTCCCTTAGTTCTCTCTCAGCAACCCTATGAAATAAGGGCGATCATTATCTCCGTGAATCTTGCTTAGCTTAAGCAAGCGGTTGTCAAGGTGTGTTCTCAGGACAGCTGGCTTTCCTGAGACCCATCTAGGAGGTCTGTGAGGACCTCCCCTTCCCAAGCACGTATCTGCATGAGGTTGAATCCTCTTCATAAAGTACAACCAAAATAACATATTGCAACAGCCTGAGTGCAGAAACAGGTATGAGACTCCTGCTGTCTTCTGTGGAGCCAGATTTTAAAGAGATTTGCAGAAGTAGAAAATAATGCTGCTCTTTTCACTAACTTCTTTTGGCTTTGGAAAGTATAGCTCTTATTCATAAAATATGTTATTTATATTAACATGTATAATAGGTTTATTGTTATTTTAAAAACGAATAAATATTTAATCTTTTTCAGTTTTAATTTCTAAAATGGTAAACATCAATAAATATAGTCCACACGAACAGAAGCTCGTTGGAGTCCTCTCTGACTTTTGAAAATGTAACCACCAAGGTTCTGGACAAAAGTCTGAGAACTGATGTTTTAAGCCAATGGTAATCATCTCATAACACTTGCCAGTGATTGGTTCAGGTGTTCAGGCCTAAGCCTATCAGCATGTGGCATTCCCTTGGTGACAGCTATTGGTTGGAGAATGGGCATGTGACCTACTTTGGACCAATGAGATGGGTGGAATGTTTGCTATAAACTGCTGGGCAAGCTCTTCCTGACTGTCTGGCTCACAGGAGCACCTTTCTTTCTCTGATGTTATCGTGACCAGATGTGATGTCAGAACTTCAGCAGCTGTCTCACCTCCAGCCTGAGGCGGGAGCTGATGCCCAGGGGAGGGCAGAGCGGAGAGGATCACCAGGAAAGGAGACAGAGCCACAGATCAAGTCAAACTACATCTTCAGGTGCCCTGTCAACGACGCTAAAGAACATTTTTATTTTTTATGCCAGCTGGAGTTGGGTGTTGAGTACTTACAGGTGACAGCACTTCAACTGCTATACCCTGTTCCACATATGAAGAAATGGAGGCTCAGGAGGTTAAGTGAGTGCTAGTGGATGGCAAAGCCAGAATCCAAACCCAGGTCTCTTTGTATCCCAAGTCTCTCTTTCTCCCCTACATGATGTAGCTTTCAAGAAAGTTAGGTTCTTGCCTTTCTCTGCCTAGAATCCAGTTCACAAGGAAATGCCATGGAGTGGGGCTGCAGGTAGCTGGGTAGTCTCAGATACTCAGGAGTGTCTGCCCAAGTCCCTCTCTTCGCCCCAGAAGTGACAGGTCCCTGTCCCTCCTCTGGGAGTTTTCAGGCTGTCCCTGGATCTGCTTGGTACATCCCAAGTCCCCCCCCCACCCCGCCCCTGCCAGAGTTCCCTTCTCTAACGACCTGAGGAGGCCTAATGACAGTGTACTAATTAGAGCTGTTGGTTGCAAGCAACAGAAATCAATTCTAGGTAATTTAAGTAGAAAAGGCATGTCTGTCTGTCTGCCCAGGTTGCACAGCTCCTGGAGGATGGGAGAGTCCAGCTTGGAGGGTTGAGATCAAAATTAATGCCCCAAATCAAACCACTGAACTAGTCCTATGACCAGTCTACACTGTTGGGCACAGAAACTCTATCTTGCCTGTTGCCACCACTGACGATGGGCCGACAGGTGCTACCACACGATCTCTGGGAGCTGAATCCGAATTTGCACGACTTGCCTCTTCTTTGGGTCAGTGACTTCCAGTTTTAGGGTGAGATGTTTGCATCTAATTGGAAACCGGGTCACGTATCCATTCCTTAGCTGCAAGAGATGCTGGGAAAACAAGTAGCTGGCATTTTCAACTTGACTGAGGGAAGCAGGCTCTGCCTTAAATCAATCGGAGCTTCTCCAAGCACAGGAAAGAGGTTTGCATGATGTGTGGCCCAAAGGAGTGACAGATGTTTACTGGAGAGAGATACGCAGCAATCTGGAGAGGTACTCAGAGGCTCCCAACCAGTGGGTCCTGTGGATCAAATCTCCTCAGTGCCCAGAAACAAGTTTTTCCCAGGGACAAATACACGGCTTTTGGCAGGGACTTGGACTGTCCGTCATGTAGCACAGCAGGCCCCTTGACTCCCTAACCAAGTGCAAAGGCACACTCTCACTCAGGAATAATTAGGAGCACGTATGGGCCCAATGCCTGGCTCCATCATTTACAAAGAGTATGCCTCAGTTAACCGATGTAACCTCTCTGTGCCTCAGTCTGCTGACTGTACAATGGGGATAACTACCGTACCCCACTGCAGGGCTGTTGTGACAGTCAGAAGTTCAGGTATCATTTCGCGCCTGGCTCCCTCACAGGGACTTGTCATAAAACAGCTGGGGGTTCCATCATGCACGAGCACTGCTGCACCTGTCTGAATCTCACCTGCCACCCTCCATGGTCTCCCTCTTCTCTCTCCCTGCACAAAATCTGATCTATGACAGGGGAGCAGAAGGAGGCCTCACGTCTTCCGGAAAGCTTCTTTGACTACCCTGGTTCCCAGTGGTCGCTCACTGCTTTCAATTCTGACAGCATTCACTCATTCATTCGTTCACCCGACTAGTCCCTCCTTCTTATCTTATCACCCAGCCCTCCTCACGCCCCTCCTCAGCTCCTTGCACACTGGCCTCCCTCCTCTTCTTTAAAGAAGCCACCTTCTTTCCTGTTTGCACTCACTGTCCCTTGTCCCGGAACTCCTCTCCTCCTGATAGTTGCCTGGCCAACTTCTTCTTGTCATTCAAGTCTCAGCTAAAATGTCACCTCCTCCCAGAAGCCCTTCTGATTACCTAAACCAAAGCAGCTGCCCCTCACTTCCCCCTTCACTGGCTCTTATTCTCCGGCCTCAGGTGCTCTCAGCTGACCTAACTACACTCCCAGGGCTGACCAGTGAGGGGGGCTGTGGCAGTGGTCCAGACCATGGAGCAGGGTGGCTTGGAGAAAGGGATGGAGCTTTCTAATACTGAACGTCATGGCCTGCATAGCATCTTTGGCAGCACCTCAGCACAGGGTCACTGCATGACGGAAGGGCGGAGGGACCCGAGGCCTGCGTTGAACTTTCAGAGCCCACCGCCCATAACCCCCGCCCAGCCCCAGCCCTGCCCTCCAGGAAGCTGAGCCCCTGGCTAGGTTATACATCAGCAGACGACAGGGCACGGCATGGCCCTTCTTGGCTGTCACTCCCTCCCCGACCCACTGAGCCCTGGCGATCCTGGGGGAACGTTGCTGAGGGATAGACTGTGAGGGCTTCAGCAGCTGAGACACAGATCGGATCAGTGTTAATGAGAGGCCCTGCTGATCTGGCGGCTTTGCTAACTAGGCTGCAGCAGTTCTAGACCCAGCCAAGAAAAGCACGTTGCTTATACTAATCAAGGGTGGTCTGCACTTCCCGTCTGGCAGAGTTGCCAGAGCCTGGAGCATGTACCCCGCGTGTAAGGCATAGCGGCGGAAAGTCGGGGATGGTGGGGGAGACCAATGCTGGAAAAATCCAAAGACAGCCCTGTGGCTGCATCCTGGTATAGGGAGCGAGAGGCATGGAGGAGGGGGGAGAGGCCCCCAGTGGGGTAGGGTGAGCAAAAATGGCAAAAGGCAGGAGGCCCCAGTTACAGACGCCCTACCCTGGAAGGTGGGGAGCTGGAACGAGACTCACTTTCCAAAACTCAGCCTCGAGCGACGGTGGGCAGGCTGCATCACGGCCATCCGTGGGGCCTAGACTCCGCCTACTGTTCCTAATGGATAGAGCACCCTGGGGCAGAGGGCAGTCTCTGGAGCAGTTGAGTCGGAAGCTAGCCAGATAAACCTACTTCGCCCCCAGCAGGGCCAGAGGGCTGCATTCTTCAGCCCAAGTAAAAGATGAGGAATATTCTGAGTTGACTTCCCCATCATCTATATGTCATTAAAGGATCTCGGAACCTGAAGAAATGCATGTGGAGATTCAGTCACTCAATCATTCATTCATTCATTCGGTACCTACTGTGTACCCAACTCCAGCCACGGGGAATACAGAGCTGGATGATGCCATCCCAGTCTTGAAGAAGCTTGATCTACCAAGGCCCACAAACCAGCAGTGGAGTGACAGTGCAATCACGTAAGCACAGGCTGCAGTGGGACACCGACCTCAGACTGGGCAGACAAGAAGGCTCCAGGAGGAGATGATGCTTGAGGTGAGTTAGGAAGGATGCATAAATTCAATGGCTAACGTCTACAGAGCAAGTATGAAGGTGCCATGCAAAGGTCTACGCCCTTGACATCACTAACATGTCCAGTCTTCCCAGTGACCCTACACAGAGGAGACTATTACAACTTCCCCATTTTCCGGATGAGCAGACTGAGGCACAAAGAGATTAAGAAAGTATCCTGGAGTCGCACAGTTGGTAAGAGGCAAGTCAGGGAGCAGGAGCGGGCCAGGTGCTCAAGGAGAAAGGATTCCTAAGAAGAGGGACCAGCGGCAAAAGCAACGGAGGGATGATGCAGCGGGAGAGAGCGGGTGACGAGGCGGCGAGTTTACAATTGGATTCGTGCCCTGCTGATGCTTTGAGCGGCAGCACCCTGGGCTCTGGTGGGTTAGAGACGTGTACGTGCGGAAGAGTTAGCTTGAAACCTGCAGCGAGAGGGCTTTAATACCTGATCAATTATACTCTTCATCAACTATTTAGCACCTCCCTTTGTAGCTGGGTCTTGAGCCGGGCTCTGACTGCCCCACCAATATTTCAGCTGTGCCGTCTTTTCAGCTAAAAATGATCTTGTCATTGGCACAACTTCTGAGACACCTCAGTAAGCAAGGCTGTCTGTTCCTAAGCTGGGGTGAGGCTTTTACATTCAGAGGAGGCCTCCTTCGTGAAAGGGACTTTGCAAACAACTCCTGTAACTTCCACACAGACTTAAACAGGACAGATCAATCCTGCCCACTTTGAGCTCTTACCCTCTCTGGCTTCCAGGTACTGGGGTCTTAGGCCAAGCGTCGTAAAAAGCTCCAGACACAATACAGCCAGAAAGAGTTTTTCGATTCTGTACTTTCCCAGCCACTGCTGTCTCTGCGGGGAAAGAGGAGGTGGGTGGCTCTGACCACCGGATGGAAAGGAGCGGGGCAACCAGTTAAAGTTAGGGTTAAAGTGAGGGGAAGGGCGGGTGAGGGTCTTCCTCAGTGATTTCCCCTTCCATCCTTCAGCGCTCAACGAGGGCTTTGGTTCCAAAAGGAAGCCCCCAATATATCCCTCTACCAGCTCCAAGGGCCTCTACTTCTCCTGTGTAGCTCTTGTCATCAGGGCCGTTTTTCTCTGTATTTTAAATGATTATTTGCTTATTGCGGTGTCCTCCTGTAGACTGCCAGCCTTGTGAGGTAGGGTGCAGGTCTAATTCTGTTCATCATTATATCCTAGCACCTAGAGTTGTGTCTGGCACACAGTACATGCTCGTACATATTTGTGGAAAGGATGCACAATCCTTCCTTCTATCTCCCTCCCTCCCTTTCTTCCTTCCAGAAACGTTCTGTTTGGGTGCTGGGGATACAAGATGAGTCAAATGATTCGGCCTGGACCTGGCCATCAGATGGCTGGGCCTGCAGGAGGCCCCCACTGCCCAATGGCAGGAGCTTCCTGGGCTTATCTGCCCACATCTGAGGACGATGTTCAGCGTGGACAGGGATGGTGGGCGCTGATGCAGAGACAGAAGGTAATTCCAAAGCCTACTTTGGAGACACAATCTGGGGTTTCCCTGCCACCTTCCAGTGCCTTCCCTTTCACTCTGGCTCTTGCAGCCCCTGTAGGGAATGTCTGCAGGGTAGGCTCCTGTGGGCTCTCAGGGGAGGGTAGGATGCTGAGGATGTTTTGGGGAAACTAGGCTTCAAACAATCCAGGGATTGTAGGATACAAAGAGCGAAAGAGAGAGAGGCAGCTGCCTGTAAAAGACAGATGCCCCCCTTCCCATACTGAGGGTGAAGAGAGGGCATCCGGATAACGAGGCATCAGAGATGGCCCAGAGGCAAGCTGCGGGCAACTGAACTCTATTTGCCAGGAGTGTTTTCTCCCTGGAGCTCTGGGAGAATTTAGCGTTTGTGGCAGGTGCTGGGCTGGGCTTCCTGGAGACCTTGAGACTCCATTTAGGCTGGAATGACGGCATAAATGACAGCAGGGCCACCACCCTCCGGCTGGGCTCTGCTTGCTGCCTTGAGAGGGCATTTACTGCTGGATGTCTGCACGGCTCACAGACCCTTTAGAAGGAACCCAGAGGCCAAAGGCAGGAGGTGGGGAAGGGGGGAGTGTCAAACTCAAGCACTAGGAAGCAGATCAGTGGATCTGCTGTGGGATCTGGAAGTCTATCTACTGGAAAAGCCCCCAAGATAAGTCTGATTCACAGAATCCTGACCTCCAGGATGCCTTTAAAAATAGCCTTCCCTGTATCTTTAGAAGACAGACACAGTGAAAAAAAAAAAATTCAATTTGATAACAAGAATTTAAAAAATTTCAGCTTTTATAGGTGCTGAGGATTTAGGTGTTTGGCTGCAATTTGTGCTTTACTTTGTGTGTGTCTTTATAGTTTTACCTGATACTTAACGAGTCTAACTCTTTTCAATGTTTTGATGTTGTTTATTTATGCCTTCTCTCTCTTTTTTGGCCGTGCCGTGTGGCAGGCGGGATCTTTGTTCCCCGACCAGGGATCGAACCTGTGACCCCCGCAGTGGAAGTGCAAATTCTTAACCACTGGACCTCCAGGGAAGTCCTGACAAAGTCTAACTTTTGGATCATTGATGGTGTGGGATCTGGGTTATAGCCAAAGGGGGTAACTCAGGGCAAGTGAGGAAGAGAGGATGTTTTCCATGGAAGGGATCATGTTTGGATAATGAATGGGAGAAAAAAAAAAAAGAAAAAAAAATTTCACCTTTTAGACGTCACGGGTTTGGCAGATTCAGTTTCATTATCTTCACTTTCCGAGGCACAGTGATCCACCAGTGGGGAAGTGCCATCCTTGGGCAACGGAGAGCTTCAACATTTGGAAGACAGACTTCTCCATCAGGAAAATGGGCTTTGCACACAACTGAAAGATCTTTTCCTTGGGGGTGATGCAGAAAGGACTTTTTGCTCAATCTTCCATTAAAGAGAAATTTCAGTTGCCCAGATCAGCCTGTTTCCACAGTGGAGCATTCCAGCTGACCAAGCTTGGCCCAAACCCAGACTTGCCAAATTGGAAAAGGAAAGGTGATTGGCAAGTTCTGAGAAGCCCCCGAGTGGTTCTCATGGCAAGATTCCTGAGCCTTTTCACACTGGATTCTGCCTCTAGGGTTTGGTTTTCATTTGTAGGTACTTTTCACTGATGTTACTACCGGCTGTAGTCTAATAGTCGCTGTATCTTGTCATGTTAAGACAGAGATTGACAAACTCTTTAATAAGGGACCAGATAGTAAATATTTAGGGCTTTGCAGGTCATACAGTCTATGTCCCAACCAGAGATGGGTAATCTCTGCCACTGCAGGGCCAAAGCAGACTTAGACAGTACATAAATGAACGGGTTTGGTTATGTCCCAATAAACTTTATTTACGGACACTGAAGTTTGAATTCCATATAAATTTCGCTTATGGAATATTATCCTTCTTTTGATTTTTTTTCCCCAACTGTTTAAACATCTAAAAACCATTCTTGGTTGGGTGGCTGAACATTCAGGAGGGAAGGGGTTGGACTTGGCCCATGGGCTGGAGCGCTGGGGGGCGGTGAGTGTGCAGACTCTTCCAGAATTAGAGCTACACGCCCCTCCCTCCCTGGGAATTCTGTCCTGGGGGACAGTGAGTGTTAAGTCACTCTGGACCAGCACCAGGCCCAGAAGCCTTCTCAGCTTGGGTTCCCCCCACAAAGCAGACCCGGAGACAAGGACGTGGGTGCAGGGAGTTTATTAGGGATTTGGTCCTAGGAAGCAAGTGAAGGAGCGGGGAAGGGAGACAGGGAGGGCAGGCTGATGATTGGGTTAATGCAGGGACAGTGGGGATCAATCCTCTGTGAGCCTCTGAGAGACTGTGTGGAACACACCCAGGACTGTCTCCATGGACGGGTGAAGAAGCTGGGGTCTTTTTTTTTTTAACATCTTTATTAAGTATAATTGCTTTACAATGGTGTGTTAGTTTCTGCTTTATAACCAAGTGAATCAGTTATACATATACATATGTTCCCATATCTCTTCCCTCTTGCATCTCCCTCCCTCCCACCCTCCCTATCCCACCCCTCTAGGTGGTCACAGAGCACCGAGCTGATCTCCCTGTGCTATGCGGCTGCTTCCCACTAGCTATCTACCTTACGTTTGGTAGTGTATATATGTCCATGCCTCTCTCTCGCTTTGTCACAGCTCACCCTTCCCCCTCCCCATATCCTCAAGTCCGTTCTCTAGTAGGTCTGGGTCTTTATTCCCGTCTTACCCCTAGGTTCTTCATGACATTTTTTTCCCCTTAAATTCCATATATATGTGTTAGCATACGGTATTTGTCTTTCTCTTTCTGACTTACTTCACTCTGTATGACAGACTCTAGGTCCATCCACCTCACTACAAATAACTCAATTTCATTTCTTTTTATGGCTGAGTAATATTCCATTGTATATATGTGCCACATCTTCTTTATCCATTCATCCGATGATGGACACTTAGGTTGTTTCCATCTCCGGGCTATTGTAAATAGAGCTGCAATGAACATTTTGGTACATGACTCTTTTTGAATTATGGTTTTCTCAGGGTATATGCCCAGTAGTGGGATTGCTGGGTCATGTTGTAGTTCTATTTGTAGTTTTTTAAGGAACCTCCATACTGTTCTCCATAGTGGCTGTACCAATTCACATTCCCACCGAAGCTGGGGTCTTTATTCTCCAACTCCTGGAACCCATGGCCTGACGTGTCCTGTGGCTTTAACTCCCTGGAACTTCTGGGCCTGCTGCAGGTGAATGTCTGGTCCTGTTCCAGGTGCGTTTCCTGTCTGTTCCTGCTGCACTTCCAGGCCTGCTCCTGGTGGGCAGGTCAAGCATGCTCTGGGGCCATAGGATGTGCTCAGGCAGAGAGCGCCAGGAAGCCACCGCGTGGGTGGGAATTATCTGCATGTGACCTCTGGGGAGGGTGGTGATGATCGGGCAGGCCAGGGACACAATCTACTCTTTGGGGATTCTCCTGCCAGAGGGTGGTTCACTAAAAGATCTGGCATGATTCTATTATCCTAACAGATTGGTGACCACACTGGCTCCTCTAAACCGTCCCTAGCAACACTTTTGTATCGTTTTCTGCCTTGGTCCTGACCTGGCTTCCCTAACCCAGCCCACTCCTTGTTCCCCAGTCTGGCCCCCTCTGCTCGCTTTGGACACCAGGATTCTTCTTATATATCACTCTGGTCCCACTTTCCCACGGAGGCACGACTACCCTCCACCATGAGCTGGAGACCCTCTGAGGCTACCCTGCTAGTGTCTGTTCTAGCCCCCAGGGCTCTGTGCCTGCAGGCAGTACCTCTATCGTGCTCTTCCACTCCCAGGGGACACGGCCAACCCAGCCTTTGCTCATTTAAGTGCTGTGAAAGGGCATGGTCTCAGGTCAATTCTATATTCAACATTTAACTACCACTTAATATAATATCTTCTCCCTTTTTTAAAGCATTGACTGTATGTCTAGCGTTATGCTAAATGTTCTCTATATGTCATCTATAATCCTTGTAGCCACCCTGGGAGTGAGCTTTTATCACTCCCATTTAGTAGATGGGATTAGGCGGACCCCAAGGTCCTGAGGTTAGAAAATACTAGAGCTGAGATTTGAACCCAACTCCGTCTGTTTCCAAAGCCCATGTTCTTTCTTTCAAAATAAATTCTTATGTTGATATGTAGACAATAATATATTTAGATGGTGGCCAGGGGCAGGGGAAGGGGGAAATGGGGAGTTAGTGCTTAGAGGGTAGAGTTTCCATTTTGCAAGATGAAAAGAGTTCTGGAGATGGATGGTTGCATACAAATATGAATGTACTTTATACCACTGAACTGTATACTTAAAAATGGTTAATTTTATGTTATGTGTATTTGACCACAAGAAAAAACTATATGTAATACACATGTAAGTTATGAACTGCAATAATGAAATAAACAGCTGTGAATGCATATAATCAGACGTTACCTATTTGCCTCTCCCTTGTTTTAAACACTTGCTGCTATCAGAGGTTTTGGGTTTTATCAATCCCTTCTTTTAAAAATATCTTTAGGGACTTCCATGGTGGCACAATGGTTAGGATTGCCTGCTCCCAATGCAGGGGCCCCGGGTCAGGGAACTAGATCCCACATGCTGCAACTAAGAGCTCGTATGCTGCAACTAAAGAGATCCCGCACGCTGCAACTGAAAAAGATCCCGTGTGCTGCAACTACAGATCCCACGTGCTGCAACTACAGATCCCACGTGCTGCAACTACAGATCCCACGTGCTGCAACTACAGATCCCACGTGCTGCAACTAAGACCCGGTGCAGCCAAATAAATAAATATTAAAAAAAACCTTAATCAATATGTACTCTTAACAGCGTATTGTTCAGTTCCACTTCTTTTGAGTTTAAAAAAAAATACCACAATATACAGTCTTTTGTGACTTGCTTTTTTTTCACTCAACATTACATTCCCATGTGGTTGTCTGTAGCCATTTCACTGCTTTCTATTATTCTATTAAGTAAATATATCATTTCTAAATTTTTTGGTTTGCTTGTTTGCTTTTGTAATTATAAACTATAAGCCCATCGTGGTAGACTGAAATATTTATTGCTCCTCCTGGGGGAGGATTATACTTTCCTCCTAATGATGGCAGATTTGGCTTTGCAACTTTCTCTGGCTAATGAAATGTGAACAGAATTGATGTGTGTCACCTCCAAGCAGAAGCTTTTAGAGTCAGCACGTGATTTGCCTTGTTCTCTTTTCCTCACCAATGTCTTAGACGGAGGCTGTTCCATCAGCCTGGGTCCTGGAGTGAAGACGACGCAGGACAGAGCCACCACTGAGTTGCACTGGACACGAGCCTGAGAAATAAACCCTTGTTGATAGCTAGTGAGATCTGGGGATCATTTGTTACTGCAGCATGACTGATCTATCCTGATACATCGTGCTCTTTCCACCACAACACAGTGATTCCCAGTGGAGTGGGCAGGGGGAATGGCCATTTTCCTACAAGACTGAATTAACCAGTAACGCATAAAGCCGTATTTAACAGGTTAAACAGGGTTAATATCACCCCCGTGCAGTGTGTGTATTGAGAGTAATTCATTCATTAATAACTAGAAAGTGCTTCGAAGATAATTAGCATTGGGGGAATGATTGGCACCTCCTACCTGACTTCTGGGGCCCCTTCCTCCCTCTCCCCTTCCTGGTCTTTGAAGTGACTTGCGCACAGAGGGTGCACAGGTGAGGAGGGAGTGAGGGCCGTGCAGAGACTCTCCAGCCTTGGAGTCCAGGTACTGGAAAGGCCAGCTGACACGTCGGAAGAAAAGGTCTGAGCAGGGGAGGGGAGGATGTGCTCAAGCAAGCAGGCTCAGCCAGCAGAGAGGTGAGAAGCAAATCTGGGCTGAGGCCTCCGTGCCTGGAGCCCGTACAGTACAGCTCAGGTGAGGTGAGCTCGCCCAGGACCTCACAACGGTGCTGTCAGTGCTGGAAGATGACAGGAATGTCCCCGATGGGTTCATTTCCCTTTCTCATTAAAGCAACGGCAATGAGGAAGGACAAATGGGGCTGTGTTGTACTTCCCCGTCCTCAATTATCATCCAGAGACGCTGTCAGGAAAGAGGCTCATTTGGTGCCATTTTTAGTCCTTGCCACTTTTCTTCATGTTTCTTTCTCTTTATTCCCAGTGCTGTGGAGGTCCCCTTAACTGTTCCCATCCACAGGGCGAGCAGACTCAACGCACGCACATACACATACCACGATGAAACCATAATGGGAGAGAGAGAGAGAGAGCCGGGCACGGAAACGAATCCATCCTAATGATAAAGATCATTATGGAGACAAAGAAGGAAGGGAAATAACACATTTCATTCTAATTAGGCCTGAAAGCTCATTACTGGGAACAGGAAAAGAAAGTGATCCTGAAGAATGCCTCCTCTGGGCTCCACAGCCTGAGAAATAGCACGTGCGGCTGGCGGTTCCCAAACTGGGGTTCCTCATGGTAGCCTGGGGGGAGGGGAACTGCAGGGAAGGGCTGTGAGGTTTTTCAAAAATGTAAAAAACTGCTAATGGAAATTATTATTCTGTTCCTGATAACCCAGAAATTATTATTTTGTTCCCAATAACCCTGATAACAAAATTATTATTTTGTTCCTGATAATGGACAAACCAAAAATGTCAAGTTTCTTTGTTTAGGGCTGGACTTTCATCTGCTCAGTGGTAACTAGCTTGCTGATACTAATCCGAGGTCTAATTGGTTGTTGATATCATAAGAATTTCTGGGATTGCAGTGGTGGCCCATTTACAACTGGGATCATGGCATTCCTACTGAAAGGAACCTCAGGTTCTTCACGGGGAGGCTGTTGCATGGTTAACCGTGTCTGTGCCTCATGACATGGGGGAAAAATAATTATTATTTCATCCGTTTAGGAGAAAAATCTTTCAAATCATGGGGTTCATGAGGAGTAAAATAATAAAAAGAGGTCCTTGGCAAGTAGGGGAAGGGGTGAGAAAGTGGGGAAAGAGAGGAGGAAAGGAGAAATAGCGTTTATTGATCATTTACGTCAAGTGCTAATTGCACTACATAAATAATCTCATCTAATCCTCCCAATCACACTGGGAGTGGTGGGAGTGGTGGTTCATTTATTCATTCATTTAACAAGTATTTCCGGGCACCTCCTAGGATCCAGGTATTGTTCTAAGTGTTGGAAACATAGCAGTGAACGAAACAAAGACCCTGCCCTCATGGAGCTTATAATAAACAAGTAAACTCAGACACATATGTTTAAGTAGACATATATATGGCTAAATATACATACATATACGTACACTTAAACCTATATATATTTATGTGTGTATACATATGCGTGTGTACATACATATATATACACTTATATTATGCTTGTGTGTGTGTGTGTGTAGCTGTCCCTCAGGATTTCAGAGGGATTGGTTCCAGTACCCCCGAGGATACCAAAATCCACAGATATTCAAGTCCCTCATATGAAATGGAATAGTATTTACATATGACCAACTCATCTGTAACTCATCTCTAGATTACTTATAATACCTAATACAAGGTAAATACTATGGAAATAGTCACCAGCACACGGCAAATTCAAGTTTTGCTTTTTGGAACTTCCTGGAAATTTTTTCCCTGAGTATTTTCGACCCTCTGTTGCTTGGATCTGTGGATGCTGAAGCTGTAGATACGGAGGGCTGATCTTATTATCAGTGATTCTCACCTGAGGGCGATTTTGCCCCCCCTAGAGGGCATTTGGAAAGTGGAGACTTCATTATCATGACTGGGGGACGTGCTCCGGCCATCTAGCAGGTAGAAGCCAGGTTACCATTTTGATGCATGCGCTGAAGGAAAATAGTCTTTGGGGGACCTGACAGATTGGGGGAATCAGAATACTTCTCTAGGGAAGTGGGGACATTTAAGGAGGACCCCAGATGATGGTAGGAGTCGACCAGATGGAGAGAAGGGGGAAGAACGTTCTCGGCAATGAGCTCAGCAGGTGCAAAGCTCAGAAGGCAGAAGGTGCTGGGAGCTTCGGAGACCCTGGAAGGAAGCCAGCGTGGCTGGGAGAGGTGGGCAATGGGAGAACAGGAGGGGGCGCCCCTCCGCCGTCCCCCAGGCTGGACTCCCGGGCTAACACAAGCTGGAAAGCGGTGATTATCTTCTCATTTCCTGGTTAATGAAGGAGAACTTGGAGGTAATGTAATTTTTGTTGACTCTTGATGTCTTATTACAATGTTTTTCAGAGAAGACTCGATACTGAGAGATAATGGCTCCCTCCCGGCACTTTCACGCGGACAGTGATGCTGTCGCCTCCCTGGCGGACTCCCTGGGTGAGCGCAGCTTCACGCTGTGTGTTAAATGCAGCTGGGTCTCCGGGTCCACTCTGCCCCAACCCCGTCGGCGGACCTTTTCCACCACCAATGCTCCCTTTGGGCAACACACTTCTCCTTTGGAAGCTCTTGGATAACAACACTTCCTGCTCAGTTGTGAAACACTGTTTAGGGAAAGGCCAGAGGAGGGTCTAGCCTCTCGCTACGCACAGTGTGATCTCTGGAAAAGCAGCCTCGGCCTTACTTGCAACTTGCTAGAAATGTAGACTCTCCGGCCCCACTCCAGAGCTAGTGAATCGAGAATTTTGTATTTTCACAAGAGCCTCACATGACGGCCATGCACAGCAAGCTGAGAAGCCCTGCTCTGAATGACCTTCAAAAATGCACTCAGCTCTGGGCTTCTGTGACTCCAGCAACAATCGTCCCCGATTTGGAGAACTTGACAGTATATATATATATGTATATATATATTTTTTCCAAAGCAAAGCCAAACAGACCATACTTCTGTCACACACACAGTATTAAATGCTAATTTTATTCTTTAATTCAGTGACGCATTACGAAGGAATGTTGTGGTGTTAGGTGCTCTTTGGACTTTGTTATTCACAGGCTGCGAAGTCCTGGGAGAGTGATATTCTCTCTTTCAGGCTCAGTTTCTTCATCTGGGAAATGGGAAAAATAACATCTCCCTAATCAGGTTTGTGTGGGCACGAAAGAAAGCATCTACAGACGTAAAAAGCCTGCACCCAACTCGCCGGCTGCCCTTTTCCGCAAAGCAGATTGGGCTGGGGGACCCACGTGATAAAAAAGGACCTCCTAATCAGAAACAGTAACTTCTGGGGGAATGTTTACTAATGACTTAAAGAAAGCAAATGATTTTCAAGTAGGTCGTATGCAAATAAGTGGTATGCTAATTTCAGAATTATAGCTCAGAGTTAAATAGGACCCCTAACTGTCTCTATTAGCAAATAGCTTTCTGACTCTTAACTGGAATTCTTGTCTGTGTGCACATGGTTGGGAGGAGATGACTCCCTTGAAATTGTATCCACCTCTGTGCATGTATATTCTTTTAAGTTATGCCAGATTCTACCCTGGGGGTAAAAGATGGTGGCGGGGGGGGGGGCGTGTAAACGTGCCCACTGCTTTTGGCTGTGTCTCAGAGTCTCACTTTTGGAAAGAACACAGCTTTGGGGAAGGTGCTCCAGGCACATCCGTGCCCTGTGCTGGGGAAGGGGCCGTCACTTCCATCAGAGTCCTAAGGAGACCTGGGCCCCTCAACAGAAGAGCTTATGAACCACTGCTGGAGTCACCAACAATGGATCAGGAGTAACTCTGGAGAAGAATGTCTGGGTTTGAATTCCAGCTCCCCACGTAGTCCCTGAACGACCTCTGACAAATCTCTTCACCATTCTGTGCCTCAGTTTCCTCATCTGTAGATGGGGGTGATAGCAGGACCTACCTTGCAGGGTTGTTATGAGACTTAAATGAAAGAATCCATGTAAAATTCTTAAAGAAGATTCTGGAAGTTAGTAGGTGCTCGATAAATGCCAATTAATTTTTTTAATGTTCTAAAATTGCTTTTATATTTGCAATCCTTCCGACCTGCCCTCCTGAGTGCAGGGGGATGAAAGGAGGTTTTCGGGAAGAGCAAGGTTTTGATGGATGGCGCTCTAAGAAGTGAACCTCCGGACAGTGCTTTGTTATAATCCTGGCGCCCCTCAGAGCTGGGGTCTCCCTTTGCACAAACTCCCCTACTCCGACGTCCAAAACTCTGGACTGCTGGAAGTATTAGGTCTAGAACAGCAACCTGCGTTTATCAAAACCAGCTGTGCGCCCAACCTCAAGTCTGCTTTCCATGCATCATTTCCCATCCCGACATCCTCCCAAACAGGCCAGTCCCCTTACTACCAACAGGGAAACCAAGGCTCAGAGAGATTCAACAACTTACTCAGGTGAGAGGCTAAAACACGGGAGAAAGGCTTTAATTCAAATTCAGGAATGTCTCACCAAGCCACCTGCAGAGGTTTCAAATGGGCTTTTTTTTTTTTTTTTTTTTTTTGCTAAATATGCTCTAGCCATGACTATTCAAAATGACCTTCAGAGTCACAGCAAAATTTAAGGTTTGGCCCTAATGACTCAGGAGGTATTTATAGCGTGCCAGTGCCAAGGGCAGCTCAAAGAGGACCCTAAGAGACAACACAGGAGGAGCAGAAGACAGTCCCGGCCCCGGAGGAGCTTACAATGAGTCTCGAAGAAGAGGAAGCTGCCGCCAGCACCACAGCCACCAGCAGCTACATCTGCAAAGCTAAGTCTCATTAAACCCAGAAGATCCTGTTACCCAGTGTACCCCCAGTACACTGATGAAGAAACAAACTCGAGGCAGCAAGAAAGAAGTTAAAGGACTCCTGCGAGGTCTTCCGGGTAGTACGTGGTCGAGGAGGAACTCAGACCCAGGTGATCTGACTCCAGACCCTGAGCTCACCATGCAGTGCTCTGAATCTTACAAACCACAAGACTGTTGTTAGCTCCTAAGGACAGGGACAGCTCTGCTTTGCTCACCACCATATCCCCAGGGCTTAGGACAACGCCTAAACACCGGTGGGATGAAAGAATAAATGAACAACGGAAAACCAAGGCGAGGTGGCAAACTGTCATGGTCTTGGTGGCAAAAGGCTGGTTTACTTTCCTCTACCCCATCTAGTGCCACAAGGGCCTCACATAATTTCCATGGTCTTGAAAAAGGGTTGTTTTTTTTTTAACATCTTTATTGGAGTATAATTGCTTTACAATGGTGTGTTAGTTTCTGCTGTATAACAAAGTGAATCAGCTATACATATACATACATCCCCATGTCTCCTCCCTCTTGCGTCTCCCTCCCACCCTCCCTATCCCATCCCTCTAGGTGGTCACAAAGCACCAGCTGATCTCCCTGTGCTATGCAGCTGCTTCCCACTAGCTATCTATTTTACATTCTGTAGTGTATATATGTCCATGCCACTCTCTCACTTCGTCCCAGCTTACCCTTCCCCCTCCCCGTGTCCTCAAGTCCATTCTCTACATCTGCATCTTTATTCCTGTCCTGCCTCTAGGTTCATTAGAACCATTTTTTTTTTAGATTCCATATATATGTATTAGCATGCATCATTTATTTTTCTCTTTCTGACTTACTTCACTTGGTATGACAGTCTCTAGGTCCATCCACTTCACTACAAATAACTCAGTTTCATTTCTTTTTATGGCTGAGTAATATTCCATTGTATACATGTGCCACATCTTCTTTATCCATTCATCTGTCGATGGACACTTAGGTCGCTTCCATGTCCTGGCGACTGTAAGTAGCGCTGCAGTGAACACTGTGGTACATGCCTCTGTGAATTACGGTTTGCAAAAGGGGTTCTGCCTCGCTGGCTCAGAGTTTCATATGCCAGTGGTATTTTCTGCCTCCTGTTTCTGTGCTGACCAGTTGTGACAAAGGTTGGGAAGTGGCTTGCTGGGAAGCTGTGGGGCCAGTTGCTCTGCTGGCTTTTCCCGTACAACTGGAAACACCCAGCTTATCACGGGAGAATTTACTCTTGGGAATGTGCAGTTTGACCTGGTCATGAGTAACTCCAGGAATATAGCATTGCTGACTAATGGGACAGAGCAATTAGGCAGTGAATGAAGTTGCCACACGCTCCAAGAATGAGCTCCATGCCCACTTCCCAGAGGCCTCAGGAGCACAAGACATGCTGTGCTGGAATTCTTTTTCCACTGTGGTTTTCCCCGCGCTGTACTGGGAGCTCCTCAAGGGCAGGCATTTGGCTTGCAGTTCTCCCAATTCCCGGCATTTGCCCCGAGCCCAGGATAAGTTAGTTCCCGTCCCCTTGAATCTGGGCCAGCTTGTGACTGCTCTGACCGGAAAAGCACAGGAGAAGCGATATCAGTGACTTCTAAGGCCTGCAGCTTCCCATTGATTCTCTTGGAAAGCTCCCTCTTGGAATCCAGCTGCCGTCTCCAAGAAGCCCAGGTGACATAGAGAGACCCCATGCAGGTGCTCTGATCAGCAGTCACAGCCGAGCCCAGCCTTTGAGTCAGACGCGCCCACTTCCTTAGATGAGTGAAGATGCCATCTCAGAAGTGGACCCTCTGACCCAGCAGGTCCAGTTCTCAGCTCTTTGGGTCACCCCCAGCTGAGGCCCTAGACTCCATGGAGCAGAAACAAGCTACCCTAGCCCTGCTCAATTTCCTGACCCACAAAATTCACAAGCATAATAAAATTTTTAGCTACAGTTATTAACTTATAATACTTCGGTGAGTTTTGTCATGCAGCTATGGGAGCTAGAACAGCTCTAGAACCAAACCACCTGGGTTCAAATCCTAGCTCCACCAGTTATTACAAACAATAATTTTTGTAAGCCACGAGCCCCCGCAGACCTCGGCTGTCTATCTACAGAATGGGCGTCCACAAAGACCCTGTCTCAGGAGGTTGCTGCAAACACTAAGTGGGGAAATGTACATAAAGCATTTAGCACGTGTCTGGTACAGCCGCTACTGCACTTATCATTAGCGTCAGCTCAGGACCTTATGGGGCGCCTCGCTTTTGTCATAGCACCTCTCCCTTCCCCCACTCCTGACTCCCCTTGAGCATACGACACAACCTCATTCTAAAGCCGGTGCAGACACTGTGGTTGCCTGCAGGGGTCATATCTGAGAAGCCGGGGTGGAAGCCCAGGACCACGGTTACTTGTCTTCGAGTTCTGTCATGTGATTTGATCTTTCTGAGCCTCTTTCCCTCATTTATAACCAGGGCTTAGTAAGTTGTAAGGATTCACGAGACAGTGCGCACAATGTACACAGATGAATGTGGTGGCTCGCACGTGGGGCCCATTCGATGGTGGTCATGATGACGTGATTGAGTCTGATTGCGTCCTGAGCATGTCTGCTGCGTGTGGGAGTGTTTCCATTCATGTGTAGTCACACACATCAAACTGAATTCCCGTCATCCATCCTGGAGCTCGACTGATCTTCAGGGCGGTGATTCCTAGGCACAGTTCTGTGGTATGGACTTTTCAGAGCTAGCCTTTTAGTCAATTTGAGCCAATGCGTCCACTTTCTGAATGATTGTGCCAGTTAGAGATCCAGGCCGTTCCTGACCCTGAAGCCACAGTAAGTCCTGTCTCATGCTGACGGACTGTGATACTGATGGTTCATACCTGGCTGTGTTCCCTCTGGAAAGCTGGCAAGGTGATATTTCTAACACTGATGACATTTTAGTATTATTTGCACTTGTAGGTAGCACTGAACAATTTACCGACAACTGGCTATAAATAATCTCATTTGACTTCTTAATCACAATATACATAATTATTGGTAAATCATTATGTATTGAGTCTTTTCTATGTTAGGAGCTATGCTAAGTGCTTTACATATATTAATTTATTTAATTCTAACAACAACCCCACAAAAAATGGGGTGTTTACTCCATTATTTGTTAAATAGATGAGAAAATTGAGGCTCTGAGAACCGGTGACCTGCCCGAGGTCACCAGCCAGGTACTGACCCAGCTGGGATTTGAACCAACACCTGACTCAGCGATCAAGTGTCAAATGCAATGTCATGCCTCCGACAGGTCCTTCTGCTTTGGGCAGAAATGTGCGGGGATTTCAAAGGAGAGGAAAAGGCTCTTCATTTTCTTAGCAAAGTTGAGCTGCAAGATTACCTTCCAAGAAAACCGGGACAGAGTCCTTCAGAAAGATGGAGCCAGGGCTAGGAGGCCACTTTGGGGAGATGAGGCCATTTTAGGCACCAGACACCAGATCAACATCAACCACGAATTCACCAGTAAGTTCATTAATATTCAAGTGACTCCCCTATTTTCAGGGGGATGCGGGAGCTAAAGGTGTCCCCCCTTCCCCCAGCACCTGGGCAAACATGGTGGCCAACAGGAAACTTGGCCGTGAAGGCCCAGAGCAAGAGAAGGGGGTGAAGAAGGGGGGTCTACATGAGCATCTGGAGGACTGCATCTCTGTCCAGCTGAAGTGCCAATGGCCTTTCTCTTCGTTGTCCAAGCCCGCCAGTGGAACTTGGCGGGATTTCACCATAAAATCTGGAGTTGGGGAAAACTCTGCCCTGGGGAGGCTTATGGTTATCCATCTTCTGGACCAAGCCATCCATTTGACAGATGGGGAAACTGAGGCCTGGGGAGGGACATCCCGGACCAAACAGTTAATCAGAGGAATTCTTCTAGAGCAGTGGTTCTTAAGTGGGGATAGAGGGGGGTGGGTGGGTTTTGCTCCCAGGGAACACTTGGCAATGTCTGGAGACATTTTTGGTTGTCATGACTGGGGATAGCTGGCGGGTAGAGTCTGGGGATGCTGCTAAACATCCTACAATGCACAGGACGGCTCCCACAGCAGAGAATTATCCAGCTCCAAAATATCGATAGTGCCAAGGTTGAGAAACCCCAGCCTGGGTCCCCTGAGCCCAGGTCTGTGGGGTGATAAAGGCCTTGAGATGTTGGGCAGTTGGGATCAGAATCCACCAGAAGTTCTCAGTCCATTTTCAAGAGAAGAAGGTTGAGACAGAGCAAATGATTTGTCCACAGCCACCCAGCCAATCTGTGTCAGAGCTGGAGTTAGAAACCATGTCTGTAAGTTGTTCTGACTTTAAACGCAGTCTTCTTGTCCTTCCACTTTGCCACTTTGTAGAAAAAATCCTTCCTTCTCCCCAGTATTGTATAATCATTTGTTTAATGTCTATCTCTCCCCACGGGCAGTAGGGTCCATCAAGACATCTGGGGCTTGGCATATAACAGACACTAAGATATTTGTTGAATTAATGAAAATATTTATAGGATAGTCATGTTAACTGCACATGTCAGGTAACAGCAACAGCCTTTCTTGATTGTTTATTTCTGAAGTGCCACGTGCTACTTTAGCAGTTCACATTTGTTAACTTGTTTGTCCCCAGCAGCCTCATGAAGTAGTTGCTATTATTATCCACATGTTACAGATGAGGAAACTGAAGCACAGAGAGGAGAAATAGCTTTGTCCTAGGTGACCCAGCTGGTAAATGGAGGAGCCAGGATTTGGACCCAAGCTCTCAGAGGCTTTCAGAGCCTTTCCCCTAACCATGGAGTTGTGGTGAACCTGTGTTGCGTGTCTGTCCCCTGCTCTACCTTTGGAGAACCATCCTTTCCCCATCTCGTGGGCTGGGCTAGGCAGAGCTGACCCCATCTGCTTATCTGTCAGTCCAGGGATTGATCCATGACTCAGGTCTATCGAGACTGATGGTGGGGAGGAGAGTGTAAGAGAGTGCAGGTGACACTGCCAAAACTCCTGGATCCAGCCATGCCTGAAGGATCCACTCTGGTACTTTCAAATACCTGAGCCATAGCTGTTGCACTTTTTAAATTTTGCTTAAGACAATTTGGGTTGAGATTTTCTCACCTGAAACTCAAGGATGTCTGACTAATATAAGTTGGTTTCAATTTGCTCAAAGACCTTTTTATTGTCCTTTGTTCTGATTTCAGTGTGAATGGCTTTGCAGTATCCTAAGTGGTAAACAGGGCTTTTCCAAATCCAGACATGCCTATCTGTAAAAAGGCGTGGAAGAGAACGACCCCAGCTAACAGGTATTAAGCCCTATGCAGCAGGCACTGTTTTAAATGTTTGACATAGATTGCTCATTAATCCTCACAAACACATGATTTTTTTGTACTATCTTTTGTACTATTTTTTATGTAACATTATTATCATCTCATTTTATGGATGGGTAGACTAAGCTATACAGAGAGGGTAAGAAATGTGCTCTAGATCACAGAGCTAGTAAGTCACAGAACAAGACTTGAACCCAAAGCAATCTACCTCCAAATGTCCCATAATTAACTACTACATAACCCCATGTCGGTTTTCCCTGCACAGACATGCATGGATGTGATGGTCATAAGCCCCGGCTACTACCTGCACACCTAAGGTGTGTCCTCCCAACTATCTGTTCTTTGCTCTGTTGCCAAGAGCATGTTTAATCGTCCACCTAGGGGCCCCCTCCCCAGCCTGCACCATAATGAGCCCACAGCAGCCACTATCACTGATGCCATCCTGGTTGTTGGCTGCATTTGTGCATGTAATCAACACAACTACCACCAGATCAGAAACTGGACAGGCAACAACAGAGGCAGGGACTGTGCAGATCAGACTGGGGACGGAGAACTGGTAACACTGACAATCCCATAAAGCCATCTTCTCATCTGTTGTCCTCCTGACTTTGCAGCTAGCCTTGGAGGCGCCCTAATGAGGTGACCTAACATCTGTAAAGATCACAATCCCACTCGGTTTCCTTCTTCCTCCTCTTTTCAGCCAAACAACTGCTTTTAATCTCCCCACTCCCAGGAATTACGCCACCCCCTCCCCATTACACCAGCACCTCGCAGAGACGGAAGCAGGGGACGTCAACTGTGAAAGTTTAGAGGCAACACGTCTTCCTGTGCACCTCTGTTTATGTGGCAGTCACACCTGAACTGAAATCTCTTCCCTCCCAAGAAAGTGGAAATCCCTGAGCCTGCACTTCAGATAGATCCCAGAGGATCTCTGTCCTAGCGTTGAGGGCCACAGGCAGCTGTGGGCTGGTGAATGCTTAACCACCAGGTCTGGAGGTGGAGCCGAATGCTGATTTGTAGTGATTGCCAATTGCCTTGGTGTAAATGCTCTCATTGTCAATTTCAAGCTATGCGTGGGAAGCTCACAACATTCCTGAAAAGTTAACCCTTGATTCTCATGAGCCTGGAACAGCTGACTCCGGCACACCTTGGTCTAGAAAGACTGTTCTGAGCCTCATGCCTCCAAGTTATCTGATTTTCATTATTAGAAGGGAGAGACTGCTTCATGGAAAATAGGCCTTTTTATTAAAAACAGAACAAAAAACCTAATGAAAATGCAAAACAGGCTGATTGACTGAACTCCTACCTCCATGCTTGTCCAATGAATGATAACAATCAAATAAACTTATAAAAAGATAACACTTCACATAAAATCTGTAATTCTCCAACTACAACTACAATTTAAAAGGCTATCTCCTACCTTTTCTCACTTGCCCATAAGGCGAAGGAGAATCACCAGGGACTCCTCCTTGCAAAGGTACAGACTCTGCAAATCTGCTCCCCCCGAAAGGCAAGGATATTCGGCAAAGCAACAGTTTGGCAAGTGCAGGTAAAAACACCAAGTAAATCCAGAATCCCAGACCTAGTCTTTTCTCTCAGTTTCTTCTGTTTCTTTCCTTTCTCAAGCTTCAAAAGAGGAAAAATTCAACTGAGAGCATCATGGGTATTCAAAAGAAGAATAATCAAACCAGAACATGTCACGATTCTAATCTTATAGTGAGCAGGGGTCACACCAACATTTCTGGGCTGGATCCCAAAAGATGGGAGGATGGAGAAGTGGATCAGTCCTGACAGTTTTGGTTCTGGCATCCGGGGTGTCAGGCAACATCTGCTTAATTGCCGTTACAGGTGAAGAGATGCTGCAGTCAGCTGCATTCGTTAACCTTTCATCCAGCCAGCCAGCCAGCAATTCATGCCAACATTCCTCTGAACAGTCCAAGGTCACCAATGACCTTCACGCCGTTAAACTCAATGGCCACTTTTCCAGCCTCCCCCTCCCCCCCTTACGTGACCTCTCTGCAGCACCTAACAGTTTGATCACTTTCTCTTCCCCGACCCCCATGACTTCAGGACTTTGCTCTTTACTGGTTTGCTTCCTACCTCCCCTGCTGCTCTGTTTCAGCAGAGCTCTATCTGTCGGCTCGGCTCATCTTCCTCCTTCTGACCTCCAGATGTTGGGGGCCCCAGAGCTCCACCTTTAGGCCTTTTCCCTATCTCTATTCACTTGCTTGGTATCACGGCTTTAAGTATCATCTCTACGCTGAGGATTCCTAAATTTATATGACCAGCCCTGACCCCTCCCTTGAATTCCAAACTCTTGGGTGATGAACCGACATCTCAAAATTAACGTGCCCCAAACTGAACTCCTGACTTCTCCCCGCCCCCACCCCTGGAAACTCGTTCCCGCCCTAATCTTCTCCAGCTCAACCAATGGTAACACTTTCCCTCCAGTTACTCACGCTTACACCCCCGGAGTCATCCTTGACCTCCCTTTGCTTCGTCTACCCCACATCCAAGCTACCAGTAAGTTCTGTTGGCTCTACATTTAAACCAGACCCTGAATCCCACCACTCTATCCTACTTTGCACGGCCCCCTCTCTGCTCCCTGCCACCATCACCTCTTGCCTGGATTACTGCAATAGCCTCCTTATTTGTCACCTGCTTTTCCTCCCTAGAGGCTATTTTCAACACAACATAAACATACGTCAGATCCCATCTCTCCTCTTCTCCGAATTCACAGTTGGCTCCCTGCTTAGCCTCCCCCAGATCAGGAGTTACAGTAATCATGAGTGTGGTCCTGGCTTCTTCACGCAGCATCTGGCCCCATCCGTGGATTTTTCCATTTAGGCATGCAGTGACTATTCCTTTACGGCTTTTTTTTTTTTTTTTTTTTTTTTTGCGGTACGCGGGCCTCTCACTGTTGTGGCCTCTCCCGTTGCGGAGCACAGGCTCCGGACGCGCAGGCTCAGTGGCCATGGCTCACGGGCCCAGCCGCTCCGCGCCATTTCACATGCGTGACCTCACTGAATACTCATAGCTGTACTCTACAATACGGCCACTGCTAGCCCTATGTGACCGTTTAAACTTAAATTCATTAAAATTAAATAAAGTTAAAAAAAACAGTTCCTTAGTCATACCAGCCGTATTTCAAATGCTCGATACCCACACGGGGCCAGCAGCTGCCACGCTGGGCAGTGCGGATGTAGAACGCTTTTCCTATCATAGAAAGGTCTTTTGCACAGTGCTGCTACGTAACTCCCTATGAAGTAACTTTTTTTCTTTTTTTTAATCTTATTTGGTTGAGCCGGGTCTTGGTTGTGGCAGACGGGCTCCTTAGTTGTGGCACGCAAACTCTTAGTTGCGGCATGCATGTGGGATCTAGTTCCCTGACCAGGGATTGAACCTGGACCCAATGCATTGGGAGCGTGGAGTCTTAACCACAGTGCCACCTATTAAGTAACTTTTATTTCCCATTTTGTAGACAAGGAAACAAACCCAGAGAGGTCCTGTAACTAGCATGAGACAGTGGCTGGCCTTGAAGTCTGTCCTTTGGGTTCCAAGTTCCTCCCAAAGCAGGGCAGTTTAAGGGCCTGGTCCCCAAAGACTTGAACCCGAATTCGACTTCTGACACAGGAAGTGAGGTGTTTATCGGCCGGTGATGGACCCTTGCCATGTTGTCTTTGCGGTATCCATTCCCCCCTCTTCTGGCAACAGCACCCCCATTTTCCCTCGACCCCTTCTTTCTCCTGTTCTCAGTCCGTGAGCCTCAGTGGGGTTGAGCCCACTCTGATTCCAGGGTCAGCAGGCGAGTCAAGTCTGGTCAACCAGAGGACTGCATCTCCTGCACTCAGCAAATGAATGAAGTCAAGAAATAGTAATGCTATACAACGTCAGGACACACACATACACACACACACTGTGTGTGTGAGCCATCACGTAGACGGCTCAGGTTCACCACAGGTGATACCTTTGGTTCAGAATGGGGTGGGTGGGTGAGGGGAAGATGCCCAGAAAACGTCTT
This sequence comes from Phocoena phocoena, assembly GCF_963924675.1. NCBI lineage: Eukaryota > Metazoa > Chordata > Mammalia > Artiodactyla > Phocoenidae > Phocoena > Phocoena phocoena. The sequence goes on along the minus strand of NC_089219.1, from coordinate 11,318,101 downwards.
CCTTACTCCCCTGTTGCCGACCCGCGGATAATAAGGGGTGGCAGCCCTACTGAAATAATTTGTGATTGATTTCAGTGCTGTTAAATGCCAGACTAGAGCTATTGGTACAGCTCTCTCCAGCACCCCTTCCCTGCTTCCAGAGAAAGGGAGTCCTTCAGACCCCTTGTCTCAGGGAGGTCTGTGTGTAAAAGGAAAGCAGAACTTACCTGAAGACACACCTCCCCCCTGACTCTTGTTCCTCAGACAGGAAGCTTAAGGAGGGAATTAGGCCAGCGGAGTGGAAGAGGTAGTGCTTCTGGGGGTGGTGATGTGGAACATTAGAGAAGAGAGCAGACTGGACAATTCCCCAAGCCTTGGAAGGAGAGTCTGCAGGGCTGTCGATGGTGGGGACTTGTATCTGGTCTCTGCTAACATGGCGAGGAGGTGGCGGGACTGAACGGGGAACGGCCGCACATAGGCATCCCGTAGGGGTAGTGGGTCTGGATATCACTCCTAATGTCTCCAAAGGCACACCCAGGCTCAGACAAGAGTGCTGTCCACCTCTAGGGGACCAGGTGGGCCTGGATAAGGAGCAGGTCAGCTGAGACCATGGTGGATGGAAGACTCCAGGTCCATTCCTCGTTTTCCAGACATCAGATATACTCCCTGGATTAACGCGTGACCCCAGGCAGTGGTGTAGGAACCCTTCCGTATGGTGACTCCTCATTTCTCAGCACTCTGGTAGGGTTGGGCCTGGGCAGATTCTTGCACACTTGGTTGTGGAGTAACATTCATGTCAGTAATAATGAAAACACCAGAATCACAGCCAGCTGCCACTGTAACCCCCATAGCAACTGCCCTGGGTCAAGAGCTGACTATTGACAATCACTGTGCCAAACTCAGACGTGTTTCTATACTTTATCTCATTAGACATCTTGGCAACTCATGAGGGAGTCACTACAACTAGTAGTGACTAGTTGTAGTCACATTTTACAGGTGAGGAAACTGAGGACCAGAGAAGTTAAGCCATTTGATCAAAGTCACACAGCAAGTAAGGAGCAGAGCTGGAACTCGACCTGCAGTCTGTCTTAACTCCAAAGCTTGTGGTCTTCTCTTTTGAGCGGAAGGGGCTTAATTTTCCCAGAGTTGAGTCCATGAACCCCACCCTCAATGAATCTGCCCAGCAGACCCCTGGGCGTCAAAGCCAAGGGGTCCATGGCCAGGACCAATCCTGGATGGATTCTGGGATCTTCCAAGAGATGAGACCCTGAGCCCTCAACTCAGTGGGAAACAACCTGAACTTGGGATTTTTCTGACCCCCTCTCACGCTTCCCTGGACACCCCGGGACAGTAATGGGGGGTGGGCACTGGGTGGCTGCAGGCAGGAAACGGCCGAGGGCCGGGGACTGGCACAGCCCGGCAGACGGTGCATAGAGCGAGGCTCTTAATAACGCTGGATTTTTCCAGCAGGTTTGTTTGCTAATTAAACCTGCTTCTCACTGTTTCTGCAAAATGCAGGCACCTCACTTGGAAGCCTGTAATTTGCCAACAAGAAGGAGAACAGAAGTGAGTATTCAAACATTACCGCCAACCACGGCTCTGGGATATTGATTAGCAAGATACCGAGATGCAGGCCCACTTTCAACGAGAAGACTATTTTAATACGGAGCCTGGAAACAGTCTGGGGGCTGAGACATGCGCCGTCCCCAAAGCCGTGTTCTGCTTCACTGAAAATGCCATCCTCGGTGAACGTATAAAAAATTACAGAACTCGTCAAAAGATATTATAATGCCCTAGCACATGTCCTAATGACTCACAAAATGACTGGTCTCCAGCAGCAGCCTGTAATTACAGCCACACTGTGCTGAATATATATACACGCCGGCCCTGCGCTGAGGTCCCGTAACGAGTCCAGAGTCGGCCCCCTGAATTGTGTTCACACGGCGAAGGTCATGAAAGGTCGCCGGCTCACCCTGAGAGGTGAGAAGACACATCAGAGGTTGGAAAAGCTTCGACTGTCCAAAACGCAAGTGGAGGATTAAAGAAACAAATTGCAAGGGTCAAAACGGGCAGGAATTGGGTAGATGTGGGAGGGGATGACGGAAGCTGGAAAACTAAAATGAGGCTTCGGTCCCCAGATGGTACAGGAGGCAGCTGCCGTGCTTCGTCAAGATGGGCGTTCCCATTTCCCAGAACATTCCGAGATGCGAGCAGGGACTGGTGAAGGGGAGCCTGGCTTCCTGTGCGGAATTTCATTGACACCAACTACACCACTGGGTCAAGACGGAGTGTGGTAATGCAAGATCGAGGGAGAAAAACTAAGCAGACCGGAGGCTCCCCAATTCAGATTTCACTCCTTGGCCCCCTATTTCTGGAAGGACGGGCAGAGGTGAGACTGGTAGCAGAGGAGCCCACTGGAGCCCCCAAACTCAGGGCCTGTCTGGATGATTTGGATCTACGTGACCCCACGCTGCCCAGCTGAGAAGCGGCAGTGGTTAGGGATTTGCTTCGAGCGGTGCCCACTGGCAAGTGGTGAAGATTTTCAGCCTCTGGGGTCGGTAATCCTGGGCTCGAATCCCAGGTCTGCTCTGTGTGGCCTTGTGAGAGTGGTTTCAACTCTCTGAGCCTCGGTTTCCTCATCTATAAAATGGCCGCACTCCAGGGAAGGTGTTAGAATAGTGTCTGGGACTCAGTACGTGCCCAAGAGATGTAGCAACAATTACAGATCTTTCTCAGTTTACGATGGACTTTTGTCCCTAAAACCTTTCATAATTTGGAAATATCCTAAGTTGAAAAGGCATCTAAACCAACAGCACATCAAAGCTTAGCCTTTGGGCTTCCCTGGTGGCGCAGTGGTTGGGAGTCTGCCTGCCGATGCAGGGGACACAGGTTCGTGCCCCGGTCCGGGAGGATCCCACGTGCCGCGGAGTGGCTGGGCCCGTGAGCCATGGCCGCTGGGCCTGAGTGTCTGGAGCCTGTGCTCCGCGACAGGAGAGGCCGCGACGGTGAGAGGCCCACGTACCACAAAAAAAAAAAAAAAAAAGCTTAGCCTTGCCTACCTTAAAATGTGTTCAGAAAACTTACATTTGCCTACAGGGGAGTGAAATCATCTAATACAAAGACTATTTTATAATAGAGTGTTGAACATCTCATGTAATTTATAGAATACTGTACTGAAAGTGAAAAACACAATAGTTGTTTGGGTACAGAATGGTTGTAAGGATATCACTGTTTACCCTCATGACTGCACGGCTGGCTGGGAGCTGCAGCTCGCTGCCCTGCCCAGCATCACGAGAGGTTGTACAGCATATCGCTAGCCCCGGAACAGATCCAAATTCAAATCTGACTTATGGTTTCTGCTGAATGCATATCACTTTTGCAACATTGTAAAGTCGAAAAATCATAGTGGAAGCATCGTAAGTCAGGGACTGTCTGTAGTAGTGGCAGGGAAGCCAAATACTTCTAGGGGGTGTCAGAACAGTTCCCCTCCAACGGCTTTGCAGCAGCCCTGGCTGTGCTTATGTGAAGTCGCCCCCGTCTGCTCCTGTCCTTCCTATGATGAAATTGAGTCTCCATCTCCCCTCTGCCTGCCTGAGCCCAGTCCAGAGCTTTCTATACATCACAGGCTCAGCACAGAAAAGCTGAGGGCACAGAGCCAGGCACAAGCCCTCCCTGGACCAGGGGCCGTGCTGGCTGATCTGCTTGCTGCCCACCCCAGGCCTCTGTGCTCTCGGGGTCTCCAAAGATGCGGAGTGAAGCTGACACAGAAGACAGAGTCCTAGCAAGGGCACTCGGCAGGGTGACTCCTGTTATCACTAACAACACAAACAACAGCACCGGATCTCAGTGGAGTGAGGACTACGTGCTACATCATTTCACCCTCTCAGCATCCCTGTGAGATGGATGCTGCAGCTTCCCTACCTCACAAAGCAGGAACCATGCACAGAGAAGAAAAAGAGCCTGCCGTACCTGTGGTCCAGGAGGTGGATAGATGCCTCTGAACCCGACGGGCACTCACCATCAGCGTGGTGGCTGGAGTCTGTCCCGGGAAATCAAATGCTCCAGAATTTCTATTTTGGTCTCCTGGTCTAAGTCAAGTGCACCTTTTGTCTTCTGTTTCCCTCTCAGCCCACCTAGCCTAGGTGCAGAATAAATCTCCCCACTCTCGCAGATCTCACAAAACAACAAATCTTCAAGGGAGAGGAGGGGAGGGAAGCCAAGAGTTGATTCAGAGGCAGGTTTCTGTGGTCCATGGATCAGGGCCCTGGAACACGGTGGGCTCCCCTGCTTGCGGAGGGCCCTGGCTGCCAAGGCCAAGCATGGTAGCCAAGGAGGCCTAGGAAAAACGAGCCTGGACTTGGGATTCAGGAGCAGGGCACTGCAATGTCAGAAGTCCACCACTGTGGGGACGGGGGGAGTGGCCTTCCACACTCAGCTCCCAGCTTCCATTCTGTCTTTTCAAATTCGAGTTTATACCATGGCAACACTAGAGTTCTCCAGGGCATCAGTCCTAAGAATTCTCCATAGACTAGGGTCTCCCATGGAGAATCTCATGCTGGGAGCCTCAGGACAGGAGCCCAGTGCTCACAGAGCCAGGCCTGAGGCCTTAAAAAGGCAGAAAGGACCTACTGACCTCTCTGGGTTTAGCAAAGCTAGGATCCAGCATTTTTTATTGTTTGCCAGGCTCCAGCCTCCCCTAGGAACGTATGGGACTGAGGCAAGGGCTCTAGCTGAATCCCAAGGAAATCAGAAGCTTGCTTTCTGTTTAGGCTGCCTTGCTTTAAATAAGGTAATTCATTAAATAATCATCTGTGAGCGAAGGACTCATAGAAGAGAAGTGCAGGAGGAGCTCCAGAGAGCTTACTACACAGGGACCTCACCCCATGGAGGCGACATGTGTTGTTCGCTAGGGTTTTCAACTGACCGGTGAGCTAGGTCACAGAGCCTTTAGTGAACGGGACCACACATGCCTTTGGTGGCAAAATCAGAGCTGATGGCTGCTGTCTTTTCTCCCATGGCGGAGGTGGTGGCAGAGGCCAAGAGGAGGCCACAGCATAGTTAGCAGTGGCCAGGAATATAGCTCAATTCAACTATGACCGCACAAAATCCTCCCAAGGTCCTACTAAAGGCCAGGGATAGTGCCAGGGCCTGGGGGACAAGCCAATGGACAAGACCCACAATGGCAGTGTCTCCATCAAATCTAAGGTCTAGGGGTGAGGACAGACATGGACACACAGTTATGATAAAGTGTGGTGAGTGCAGGGCTCTGGGGGCATCCGACAGAGGTGGATCCCCAGCAGAGGTGGCCCCTCCAGCATTGGTGGGCTCCCTAGTCCAGAGAATCCAAGAGGGCATCGCATCTGACCTGAGATCTTAAGCAGGGGCTGGACGGGTGACATGGGGATGGGAGAGCAGAAGAACTGATGGGGGACAGGAAGCTGGAAGAGAGTCCCAGGGAGAGGGAACAGCACATGCAGGGCATAGAGCTGGGCAAGTTTGAGACACTGGAAGAAAAGCGCTGTGATCGTCTCCTGGGGCTGCCGTAACGAAGTACCACACCCTGGGTGGCTTAACACACAGAAATGTATTCTCTCACAGCTCTAGGGGCTGGAAGTGTCGGTGAGCCGTGCTTCCTCCGAAGGCTGTAGGGAAGAATCCTTCCTTGCCTCTCCCAGCATTTGGAAGTTGCTGGCAATCCTTGGTGTCCCTCGGTTTATATGGTTTATAGGTGCATCACTTGAACCTCTGCCTCTGTGGTCACGTGGTCTTTTCCCTGTGCATCTTCACATGGCTTTCTTATAGGGACACCAGATTTTGGGTTAGGTCCCATCCTTATCTAGTATGACCTGCCCTTAACTTGACTAGCTACACCTGCAAAACTTTTATTTCCAAATAAGGTCACATTTTGAGGTTTTGGGTGGACACAAACTTTTAGGGGACACTATTCAACCTAGGAGAGTCTGGAGGGCAAGGAGGAGGGGGGGCCTGCATGGGGATGGTACATTCAAGGTTGGGGGACCAGCTGTCTCTCTGGCTTGGGAGAGGGCTCCCTGTCAAAAAGAATGGTGTTTGCTGGTTGCAACTTCAAGGCTCCTCCAGTGAGGGAAAGGCTACCTCAGAAGCAAATGGCAGAGGAGGGGGCGGTGGGAGACCAAGAGAAGCCAGTGTGCAAAGATCTTCCTTTAAAATACACCAAATCAGGAAGATCTGTCTTCCCTGCTAAGTAGTTACCTTGTAGATTCTATTAAAAGCACAAATGAACCTTAGAAGACATGTCCTAATAAGCAATTCTAATTATCATCTTCATTAGCTACTCCGGTCCCAGGGCGATCTATTTTCATACTGGGAAGGCACCGCATCCACGTTTGTCTGGGAAAGTCTGTTCCTCTGGCATCTCCAGACATGGTGTGCGGTGTGGAGAAAGGTGTCTCTGACCTTGGGCAGGCGGAAGAGGTAGAAGTCTCCCCCATGACCCAGAATCTTGGCACTTGATGTTGACTAGTTTCCCATTGCATGTGTCGATACATTTTGGAGGGGAAAAGATCCCGTTGGAGACATGGCACCTGGGGTCTGCCATTTACTCTGATCAGCAATAAGATTTGGTGTTCCTCGCACGGTGCGGGGCGACACCGATAGCCACTGACAACGAACAGTCACGTGGCAGGGTCCTGGGAGGAGCCTTTTCCATGTCGTGACTCACGTGCACCCCAGAGCGTCACGACCGCCCTGCAGGAGGGTGTGTTAGAACCATCCCATTTCACACGTGGGGAGACAGTGGTCCGGAGGAGGGAAGGGGGCAACCAGAGAGTGGTGCAGCCGATGCATGGCCCTGGCGATCTGAATCAGAGCCCATCCTCAACATGCAACACCACGTCAGATGCTGTGCGGGTGAAGAATCAGCTGTCCTTCTGCCTGGCTTCTGCCACCAATTCCGCCTCAAGCTGTAGGGCTGTGTCCCGCCCACCTTGGATTTAGTAAGTCCTGTTTGGGAACCATTGTTGAAACAGACCCTTGACATTGTACTTGCAGCTTTCCTCCCTTCTCAGTAGGAACCCATTCCTGAGGTTTAGCAGCTGTCCTGTAAAGGAGGATTTCAGCTCATCTGACACTTCCTTTATCCTCGAGCTTGTTGGTGGGGGTGGCATCCACCCCCCTCCTCTGCTGAGCATCTTGATTTGGGAAGATTCTGCTCTCACTGAGTCGAGATGACTTTTTCCTTTCCTGTCCTTTGCTTGACTCATACCAGAGGCTCAGTAATTGCCGCCTAGCCGGATGAAAGAAGGAATTCGCTGAGTGAAAGAATGAATGAGTGAGTGAACCAGCTACCTTTCTGCTCTACCCCATCCCCACCCCACGTTCTAGCTCTGCAAGGCTATTTACTGTCCTCACACACACCACGCCCACTGAATCTCTGTGCCTCTGCCTATTTGGTTCCCTCTGCCTGAAATGCTATGCCCACACTTCTACTCATGAACTCCTATTCATCACTCAAGGGCCAGTTCAAATTGACCCCTTATCCTCCTTAAATTTCCTCTGAAATGAACTCCTCAGCTGAGCTAATCATTCCTTTCTTGGGTTCTCAGAGCACTCTACATGTACACACAAAAGGTACTTGTGGAACTTGGATTGGCTTATGGTTATTTACACATCTGCCTCTCTCTTTGACAGGTGAGATCCTCGAAGCTAGGAGCTGAACCCAACTCATCTCTGAGCCCCCAGTAAAAGTCTTTGAAAGTTAAACAGAAAACGTGAGCTTTGCATCTCTGGGTGAGTGAAAGACAGGGAAGGACTGAGTCCACTGGGCCCTGTTGTGTGCTTCTGCTTAAAGCTGTCTTTCAAATACAGAGCCATCTCTGTTCTGGAACATTCCAGATGAGGGCAGAGGTTTCATCAATCATATCTCCCCCTGTACCACCACCCCAAACACAGCAGAGCCCTAACATCTCATTGAAGGGTAGGCTGTCTGCGTGAGATACAATCTGCTTGCCACACAGGGGGATGAATCTCTCCCTGCCTTTTCTGGACCACTCAGCAGTCAGTGCCTAAGACCCCCTTCTGTACATTCACTGGGAGATGCCTTTGGCTGGTCATCAGATCCTGCCCCGGATGGCAAACACGTGGGAACAACAGTGCAGACAACACTCCAGGTGTTTCAAAGCACTGTTCCAGGACAGACCTAGTTCTCAGTGCTGGCACTCATCACATGATAGCTGCAAAAAAAGGATTCAGAGACTCAGCTACAGAAAATGTCTCATCCTGGCATACATGGAACTACAGGAGAGACAGGTCCTACTTAAGATCAGATTCCAGCTTTGTCCCTTCCCAGCTGGGCAGATAAACACTCTTCCATCATCTACAAAATGGGTACAACATAGTACCTGACTCAGTGTTGTCATGAGGATGAAATGAGACACTGTATGTAGGGGCTATAATACAAACAGTTGATAACAATAAAGCCCAGGCATTGTGCCAGTGATCATTAACTGGTGAAACTGGACCTGTGTTCTGATTTGCAAGGCTGAGTGCACCCTGGACCAGATGTAAAGGGCTCAGACAGCATCCCCATACTTTGGAGCATACAACAAACGGTAGCTCCTATGATTACCGTTGCTGTGTTATTACTGACCCAAAGTGCTCCAATCACTATTTGTCAAAAGTCTGCTTGCATCTTAGGTACCCTCAGGGATGCTGGTTTTAAAAAATTGTTTAAATCATTTTCACCCCTGGCTGATTTTCTCTGTTGTCAGTAGGGAAACTCCCTGACATGACTAATCTCTCTTTGTCCCTGGGCTGGGGTTTGGAAGGCACCACTGGCAAAAATCAATCCAAAGCAATTAAACCCGTACCGGGTCTGACTGGAACAGGAGCTGGATTGCACTGGTATGGGAAACCCTCAGGGGTCTCGGCCCCGCAGCACCCCAGAGAACCAGGTGCCTCGGCCCAGTTGCAATACCCCAATGCAGGGGACCCTAACCTCCTCCTTAACTGAAGGCTTAGTTACTTCCTCTTCTGGGCCCACAGCACTTAATTCTACAGTTATTACAGCAATTGTCAGGGTCTGTTTTAATGATGATTTCAGATCTGTGTTATTTTCATTCTATTGTTAGATCCTTGAGAAGAGGGACCATTTCTTGTTCAATTTTTTTCTAATTGAAGTATAGCTGATTTACAATGTTGTGTTAGTTTCAGGTGTACAGCAAAGGGATTTCGTTATACATATATATATATTCATATAGATATCTATCGATATATATCTATTCTTTTTTGGATTTTTTTCTCTTATAGGTTATTACAAAATATTGAATATAGTTCCCCGTGCTATACAGTAGATCTTTGTGGGTTATCTATTTTATATATAGTAGTGTGTGTATGTTAATCACAAACTCCTAATTTATCCCTCACCCCTTTCCCCTTTGGTAAACATAAATTTGTTCTCTATGTCTGTGGGTCTATTTCTGTTTTGTACATCAGTTCATTTGTATCATTTTTTTAAGATTTCACATATAAGCGATACATATGACATTTTGTCTTTCTCTGTCTGACTTACTTCACTTAGTATGATAATCTCTAGGTCCATCCACGTTGCTGCAAAATGGCATTATTTCACTCTTTTTTATGGCTGAGTAGTATTCCATTGTATATATGTACCATATCTTTATCCAGTCATCTGTCAATGGACATTTATGTAGGTTGCTTCCATGTCTTGTCTATTGTAAATAGTGCTGCAGTGAACACTGGGGTGCACATATCTTTTCGAATTACAGTTTTCTCTGGATATATGCCCAGTAGTGGGATCACTGGATCATATGATAACTCTATTTTTAGTTTTTAAAGACCCTCCATACTGTTCTCCATAGTGGCTGCACCAATTTACATTCCCACGAACAGTGTAGGAGGGTTTCCTTTTCACATCCTCTCCAACACTTATTATTCGTAGACGTTTTAATGATCGCCATTCTGAACAGTGTGAAGTGATACCTCATTGTATCAATAGTTTTGATTTGCACTTCTCTAATAATTAGTGACGTTGAGCATCTTTTCATGTGCTTCTTGGCCATCTGTATGTCTTCTTTGGAGAAATGTCTATTTAGATCTTCTGCCCATTTTTTAATTGGTCTTGTTCAAATTTACACCCTCTTCTTTCACGTGTCCGGCATACTCTTTAGGCACTGGTGTCAGTCAAGGTTTTCAATTACAACTGACAGACAACTCAAACCAAACTGGTTTAAATAAAAAGAAAATTATTGGCTCACAGAACTGCAAAGTCCAAGGGTAGTACTACCTTCAGATATGGCTTGGCCAACGAGCTTAAGTGATACAACCATCCCTGCTTCTCTCTCAGCATTACTTGGCTCCCCTCGCTGTGTTGGTTCACTCCTCAGACGAGCTCTCTCCTCCTGGTGGCAAGATGGCTGCCAACAGCTCCAGCCTCATCTTCTCCCTTGTTCAAGTTCATTGGGTAAGCGTGTATCTCTTGTCCAAAGGTCTCAGTAAAAGCCTCATTGTGTCTCTCTAGCTCTGACTCGGTCAAATGCCCATCCTTGAACCAATAAATGTGGCCTGGGAACAGTATAATGCTCAGGACTGGAGTGAACCCCACCTGAGCTAAATGGATTGAGGCGGTGATGGGGAGGGGTGATTTTCTGGAAGGAAACCAGAGTAATGGGTGGTGAGTGAACAGAACACAGCAAAGGTCTACTTTAGCACTCAATGAAGTAACAAACATTAGGGAGGAAACCAGATCCTTTATTAGAATTCCTTATGGCTCAATGATAATAATACCCCATTGTTACTTCTTTCCTGCAAGAATTCTGTCTTGGGTTTCTCTCCTTCCACTCCTTCTCATAGGAAGGTCTTTTCAAATCACATGCACTAAGAACAAGAGGACTGAGTGAAGGCAAAACAACCCTCGTGGCAACTTGAATCTGATGAGAGGTAATTGTTTTCATGAACAACCCGAGTGCCAAAACGCAGACAGATGCTTCATTAACTAGGTCCAGTTTCTTCCAATAATTTATTTTAGGTCTGTTGAGAAAAGACATTACATTTTCAGCTGATAAACTTTGTTTTGCTAAGATGTATTCTGAAGACACGTTAACAAACTCAATATAGCATATGTGTGTGTTGAGTACGGAGTATGTGTAATGTGTACGTGTATAGTGTATATGTGTGGGTACCAAACAGAAAACATCTACTCTCTTACACATGCCCATGGAATATTAAAAAAATTTGACGACATACTGGACCATAAGGAAAATCTCAATAAATCCCAAAAGGAAGTCCACAGGCCTCTCTCCCTGACCACAATTCCAGAAAGAGGATGAAACATTTAAAAAGGCATGTCTGGCTACATTCACATTGTATCTGGAGAAAGGATACAGGGTCTCTAGCCCAGGGAGCAGAAGTCCTGCTCCCATGTGAGGTGGCTGCTGAGAATGTCATGACGTTCTCTCCACCTACCCCCACCCAGCAGCCCCGGCTGCCCAGGATTCAGGATTCTGTGCCAGGGGAGTGATGACTGGGGTAGGGAGCAACCAGGCGAGGTTTCAAGGCAGAACGGTCCTACCGCCACATCCTAACTGTTTTTGTGCTTCTCTATATTTTCATTTTTTTTTTTTTTTTTTTGCGGTATGCGGGCCTCTCACTGTTGCGGCCTCTCCCGTTGCGGAGCACAGGCTCCGGATGCGCAGGCTCAGCGGCCATGGCTCACGGGCCCAGCCGCTTCACGGCACGTGGGATCTTCCCGGACCGGGGCACGAACCCGTGTCCCCTGCATCGGCAGGCGGACTCTCAACCACTGCGCCACCAGGGAAGCCCCTGTTTTTAAATAAACTGTTTTTAAATCATCCTTACTGATATTTAACGGTTGCTACAACGGTCTAAGGAAGTATAATGGGAACAGGAGGAGAAATAGTAGGAATGCTTTAGACACTCAGAAAAGCCTAGAAGGACAAAATAATCCCGCCCTCTTTATTAGCTCAAGCGACTGATTATAGCTGTGTTAGAGAAAAGACATTGACATATAAGGGCTTTTGATATCAGGCTATCTTGATAGTCTTAACATACCAAAAGGACATTGTAATTAGATTCAAAGTGGGTGAGTGATGAGCAGATCTGGGATCAGATCAGGGTTAAATTAAGAATGAAAGAAGTTAGAGATTGAGGAGATCTATACCTCTCCTCCACTTCTCAGAAAGGATTTAAAGTGGATTTTCAAAAATGCACACAGTCATGTAGAGAGTGGGTCAGAGTCTAGACTTTAGAATAAAAAAAGAAGTAGATTTAAATCCCAGCGCGCCCCTCCTGTCACGTGACCTTGGGCAAGTCATCCACCTCTGATTTCTCATCTGTAACATGGGAGTCACGTCATTCCTGCACCTTGAAGGCTTGTCAGAAGGAAATATGGGCTAACGCACGAAGAGTGCTTAGTACAGACCTTGCATTGGTTCCAGAACCTACTTGCACTGGCCTGGAAATTTGCCTCTGGTTGTGCTAGTGACCGCAGAAACGACGGAAGCAGGACCAGCTGTAAGGTTCAGCATCCATAAGCCAAAAATAAAACAATTACTCAGAATTATAGTTATTATTACACAGACTTGAGAAAATTTTATCTCGTGGGTCTTCAAAGGATGCACAAGATGAGACAGGGGACAACTTTTGAGATGACATCTTTCCAGCAAAGTCACTGGTGAGTTCCAGAGGCCAATGGAATAAGAATTTAACAAAAGGTACTTGGGTATCTTTCAATTTTTCTCTAAATTTTAAAGTATGTTGTCTTCAATTCTAGTTAATATCGTCAATATTTAGTTATTTCCATGGAGATCTGTTTTTAAGGGAGAGGCAGGCTGAATTGAAAACTTGTACAGGAATGTTCACGGCAGCATTATTCACGGTGACCAAAAGGTGGGAATGACCCAAATGTCCCTCAACTAATGAATGGATAAACAAAATGTACTATATCCATATAACGCAGTATTATTCTGTCATAAAAAAGGAATGAAGTACTGATACATGCTACGACATGGATCAACCTTGAAAACATTATGCTAAGTGAAAGAAGCCAGTCATAGAAGATCAATATTGTACGATTCTGTTTATCTGTATTATATGAAATTTCCAGAATAGGCAAGTCTATAGAGATAGAGAGTAGTGGTTGCCTAGGGCTATACACTTAAAGAGGGTGGATTGTATAGTATGCGAATTATATTTCAATTAAACTATTACAACAAGAAAAAAAGTGGGCTACCCTTGCCATCAGCCGTGCTTAAGGGGCTTTGAACTGAAACAGCTGGGATGGTTTTTCCCAGATGATGAGCAAAACCACCTAAGGGGAAAACAAGTGACAAAACATTGGAAAAGATTTCACTGGGACAAAGTCCCAGAATTGCTAATGAATCTGTGGGCATCCTCAAGACTGCAAAAAGAACTGGCCCCCAGAGTATCTAAGGGGCCCCCTTCCAGATCACCGTTAGCCCCAGTTTTTAGAGTCTCACAGTCCCAGGGTTGGGTGGCTGCCGCTTGGTCCACAGACTTGTGAATGTCAGAAGCAGCTTCCCTGGGTCTGTTTCCTTTCTGGAGCTGTGCACGCATACCCAGAGTGCTCACCCATTTGACATTTGGTCATGGTAACACTAACAGCAGTGACTTATAGGTCAGACACGGCGCTGAGTGCTTGACATACATTATTTCATTTTATCCTCCTAATACTCTTTGAGGGGGGTATTGCCACCCCCATCTTACAGTGGAGATAAATGTGTCTCAGAGAAGCAACGTGACTTGTGCAAGTTCTTGACCCCGATTCTGTGGGACGCCAGAACCTGTGCTCTTTATCTTACATATTCCTGGCTCTCTTTTCTCCCCAACTTCTAACCTAAATCTCTCCTGGATGTTTAAGCCCATTTTCTCCTGTTCTGAGTATGAATCGGTTTCCACTGCAGAAATCCCCATATGTGGCTGAAGACAGATTCCAAAGCATCTCTTAGCTTTCTCTTCTTAATTAAGCAACTCCAATTCACCCACTTCCCAAAGAGAAGCATTGAGTGACGAGAGAGGAAAAAAGTCTGAGTTCCTGCTAGATTGTAAAGTCCCTGACTGAGCCTGCAACAGCCTGACGACAAGTACATGCTCGTATTTACCCTGGAAGAATGGACACGATGGCTGTTGTCGTTATGAGAAATAAGCTAAGATTTCAGAAACACATGGAAAGTACAGGTTCCTCAGAGACTGGGATCGATCTCACCGCGAAATATGTATTTTTCACGTTTGTTTGCTAAATGCATGTGGGAGCGTCATTCTTGGCCACCTCTTCCCTTCTTTGCACCCTGTCCCCAGTTTCTGTAGCCGTTATCCTTACAAGAACCATAGAATCTCTGAACACCTCAGTGGTGTTCGTCTCCATCCGATTTTATAGTGCGGGCCCCTGCAGTAACTACTACACGACTTAAACCCAAGCCCCCAAGGATGTAAATCATATTATTACCCACCTGCCATATCCCGATGGCGCATTCCAATTATTAATGGGCTCCTTGTTAGTAACATAAGTAGTACATGCACCATCATTTTGGTGGCTTATTGAAAAATCAATCCCTCAACTGAACTGCTTTGCCAATAGCAGTGGAAGCAGCCTCTCCCTCTTTTTAAAGGGGGAAGGAGTCTTCCTCTTCTCTGTCCCCTGGAAACTTCCGTTCTGATTGCAGAGCAGGCTGGTGACTCGGTGCAGTCGCAAGACCTCAGAGGTAGTTTCAAATTCCAACCCTGTCATTCATTCACCCTGTGCACTTGAGTGAGCTCTGCCTGGACTTTAGTATTTCCGTGTGGAAAGCGGGACGGATCATTCCTTCTTTGCTGGGTTGTGCAAAGTGCCCAGAACACAGAAGCTGCTCGGTGTGAGCTAGTCCCCTTCCAGGCTGCACGACGGCCACTGGTTTTGTGTTCTAGGCTGATGCCAAGGGCAAGGCAGACCTAGGACATTTAGCTGGGGCTTGGGCCCTGGCCTGGTTGACCAGAAGGCCACATCCTCATGCCAGTGATCTGTATCAGTGCAAGACTACACCTGGTCACCTGCCCAACTGGTGGCAAATGAATCCGAAGATAAGGGGCATAGACTTCTAAGGGTGAAGGCGTGTGTGTTTTGGGGGAGGTGCTTGGCAGAGCTGGGGTCGGGGTGTTGGCAAAAAATCAAAACAGGCAGCCATTTAGCCTTCGGGTGAGGTGCAAATTTATTAAGAAACTCTCCTGCTCAGCGAGGCTGGGAAAGGATAATTCCGCTCAGAACAAGAGGCAACAGATAAAAATACCTGTGGCGTAGCAGGGGGACAGATATCAAGGGAAGGAACGACAGAGGGGAATCTTCTATTCTTAAAGTCACAATCAACTTAGTGGGTTGGAAACAGGCTGCTAACAGCCCTTGTAAGTTCTTGAGTCACAGGACGCCTGGGAACAGGGCTAAATTAAAACCAGTCACCTGCCTACCGCCCACGTCCTCCAAGCCTCAGGTCCGCAGTGCCCCCAGAATTGCACCTGTGCGTCTTTCCAGCCGGCTTCCAGAACGAGGTGAATTTCAGCCCACAAAACCATCTAGTGTTACTGTTTCTGCAAGTCTACTTCCTGAGAACATTGGCTGGACCCCAACAAGCTTGGAAACACCCGAATGACTGGGAAATAGGCCTCTCCCGCCCTGAACTGGGCCTCGTGGTTTATGGAAGGGATCCTCCCCTTCCCTTTAGGAACTGGGAGAGGGGATTCAAATATGGCAAGGGAAACCCCAAAATACAAGGGTCTTCTACAGAACGTGCAGGACACTGTCTATGTGCTCTGGTAGCCCAGAGGACTAGTCCACGTGCAGGCTCCATAAAAATGTCTAAGGGTGAAGACATTACGAAGACGTAAAAACGTCTAAGCGTCAACATGCAAGTGCCTTTTCCTCTCTGGGCCTCAGTTTCTGCATCTGTAAAATGAGGAGGGCTCACTCATAAAGGGCCACGTGGTCTCCCTGGGGGCAACTTGAGGCTTCTCATGGCACTGAGACCGCTGGCCTGAGTCCTCGGGTGGCCCTCCCAGCAGGCAGGTAAGGGGCATACACACGCAATCCACCAGAAGCCAGGTTAGTTGCCCTTGCCTGAGATTCTGCCGCTTCTCTGAGACTCCAATCCAGCCCAGCCCAACCCAGAAACACGTCTCTGCTCCCCAAAGTGGGTTGGCTTCATTCTTCCTCTGATCTTTACTCCTCTGCTAAGGGCCGTGGGCCACTGGTGCTCATCAGCTGCAGTGTCTCAGCCCCAGTGGGAGCTCTTGAAGCGGGTGGAGAGCTGTGGTGGAACCCATATGAGCCAAGTGGCCCCAGGCCAGGTTCCCCAGCTTCCTCAAGCAGCTAATTCTGGGTCAGTGGCAGGATTGGATGGGGGAGGGGCCAGGAGATGTGGTTGGAGCCCAGGGTAGCCACCAAGTCGGAGCCGGTCACTCGCCAGGTAAGGAAATTCCATCCTTTTCCTCATGCTGTTCCATCTGCCTGGAACATTCTTCCCCTGCCCATTGGCAGGACTGTGTGGGGAGGAGAGCCAGACTGCCTGGGTTCAAATCCCTCCTCCACCACCTGCTTTAGTTCTGAGACTGTGCAGATGACCTGTGGCTCAGATGTTCACCTAAGTAATGGGGCTGCAGGCGGTCCCCACCTCACCCAGGGCAGCGAAGACTCTGAGTCGGTGCGTGCATGGTGTTTGGAACAATTCTGGCACCCAGTACACGTGCTGTCTGGCAGGTCCCGCTTGTCCTTTGGATCTCACCTGTCCCCTCCTGTTGGATGCCTTTCCTGGTCTCAGCGGCCCCTGTACCTTCTCATCATAGCAACTGCCACACTGTGTAATGATCACTGCACGGACACTCCCACCCGCTAAACCGCAGGTCCCCGAGGAAGGGTCCTCCGGACCCTCCAGAAGAGCTTGTTAAGTGCAGGAAGAATGTGCTTGGACTTTGAAGCAAAGCCAGATGAACTCACAGCTCAGCTCTGCCCCGTCCCTAGCTGTGATTTTAGGCAACTCATTTCTCCTTTCTGGCCCTCAGGGTCCTCACCCGGAGAACTAATATAAAATCTGGCTCAGTGTTTCTCAAACTTCAGTGAGCAGAGGGATGCCCTGGGGATCAGATTCAGCAGGTCTGGGAGGGGCCTGGGATTCTGCATTTCTGACAAGCTCCTACCCATGCGCGTGTTGCTGGTCCCTGGGCCACCCTGACGAGCATGAGGCTAAGCTCACTTGTATAAGATGCCTGGAGGCTGGCACACAGGGACACGCAATACAGGGTAGCTCACAATCTTATTCCAGGGCCAGAAAAAAAGTTTCTGATCACAGAATTTGCAGTCCATACCCTAGAGCTCCGGGGCCCCATTTCAAAGCCACTTCTCTGAAGCCCACATTTGTCATCTTCTGCCAGTGGCATGAACTCTGGGCAAATGTACCAGTGAGACCATCTGGTCCTTTGGAAATATGCCCAGCACTGCCGATACTGGCGTGGGCAGAAGCTGGAAATGCTGACCAAGCCGAGACACGGTGGCACCTTGTGTGAGGGCCAGGAGGGAGGAGGCGGGGCTTGCAGGTGGGGAGAGGGCTGGGACCTTCTGATGATGGGGGAACATCACAGAGCTGCTGCCCTGCAGGTAGGACCAGGGCTCTGACTCCTGCCGCATTCGCAGGCCCTCAGGCATCATCTCACCACCATGTGACTCAGGCAGGTCGACTCCCGCTTCCAGATAAGCTAGGCTGCAGTGTGGAAAGGTGCTGTGTCCACATCCACTCGGCCCCAGCTCAGCTCCCAGGGTTGACTGGATCCACTTCCTCCCTCAGGCCCCAGGAAAGCCAAACCCTCCAACACGGACACCTGGAGCTCTCCAGATGCCGGCCCAGGTGGACTGCCCCATGGTGGAGGGAGATGGGAGGGATGGGAGCTAGGGATGCAGAGAAAGGGAAGGAGAGATAGGGAGACCCCCAAGATAGAGCCCCACAGGAAGATACACCCACAAGATATAGTCCCACGGGAAGAGCTCCCATTTCTTGAGCACATGGTGTATGTCAGGTTCTCTTCTCCCTGCTTTATGTGTATCGCCTCATTGAGGTCGGCCTTTGCCATCCCACTTTCCAGCTGACAACACTGAGGCCTGGAGAGGCTAAGCCGATGCCCAGGTGGTGGGGGAAGAGCCAGGATGCAAGCCCAGCAAGGTGACCCCAAAGGCCCCCTGACTGGGAACCCCAAATGAGCACCTGGATCGGGTGCCTTTGTTCCCACTGTCCCCCCGCCTCGTCAGCTCCACCTGCCCCCCGCACAGCTGCACAGCGTCCCTCCTTCAGGCCCCAGGGTTGGGTGAAGTTTGGCCCCTAGGAGCTGGGACAGGGTCAGAGGAGTTGGGAGATTCTGCTCCAGGGGCAGAAGATTCTGTGCCAGGAGCAGGGGCCGAGGATGGCTGGCAGCAGGGGAGCGACGGGGGCCACCACCCGCCGCCAGAAAGCCCCCTAGCTGTGGGGCAGGCAGGATCGGCCCGGCACACACCGGCTTGAAGGATGTTATCCCGTCGGCTGGCACCCTGGGCAGCGGTCCCCTGGGCAGGCCCAGCCCAATGTGGCAAGAAGGTGGCAGCAGGATCCACCCGGAGGCAGCCCCATCGTGGTGTGCTTAAGAGTGAGCACCTCTCTAATGCGCTTGCAGACACATCTCCCAGGAGGGAGGGATAAGATGGGGCCTGGAAAGGGATGCACATCAAAGACTGACCCATGCGATGGCGAAAAGGGCCAACTCGACAAAGACCCCGTTAGTCCAGAGAGGTGAACATGTGTGAGGGCTGCTCTGAGCCCGGCACCGTGCAGGGCCCTGGGGACGCAGAGTGGAGAATGGCTGAGACGCTGCCCGAAAGTGCTGGAAGGCGGGCCCTTGGCACCACAGCCCAAATTGGGAAACAGGTTTCCTTCTGAAATTTGAGCCAAGAAATCATACAGGCACGCCCGTTTCATTGCACGTCGCTTTATTACACCTCACAGATACTGCGTTTTTTACAGATTGAAGGTTCGTGGCAACCCTGCATTGAACAAGTCTATCGGCACCGTTCTTCCAACAGAATTTGCTCACTTTGTGTCTCTGCGTCACATTTCGGTAATTCTCACAATATTTCAAACTTTTTCATTATCATTATATTTGTTATGGCGATCTGACTGAGTGAAGTAAGTCAGACAGAGAAAGACAAATATCATATGATATCACTTCTATGTGGAATCTAAAAAAACCGGTACAAATGAACCGGTAGAAAACAAACTTACGGTTGCCAGGGGGGTAAAAGAGGTGGGGAGGGATAAATTGGGAGATTGGGGTTGACATATACACACTACTATATATAAAATAGATAACTAATAAGGACCTACTGTATAGCACAGAGAACACTTCTCAGCGCTCTGTAATCACCTATATGGGGAGAGAATCTAAAAAAGAGTGGATAGATGTATATGTTTGATTCATTTTGCTGTATAGCAGAAACTAACACAAAATTGTAAATCAACTATACTCCAATTTTTTTTGTTTTGTATTCTTACATCAAGGTATTTACATTGTGTTTTAAGACATAGTGCTATTACATACTTAATACACTATGGTAGAGTATAAGCATAACTTTCATATGTCCTGGGAAACTAAAAAAATTTCGTGACTCGTTTTATTGCGATATTCGCTTCACTGCCGTGGTCTGGAACTGAAGCCGCAGTATCGCCGAGGTCTGCCCGTATATAACTCCCAAGGTCTGGGACACGGGGAACTCAGGGAGGTACGTGTCGCTAGGGGATCGGTCTGATGGCTGGGGATGCAGGGCCACCTTCCCGGGCAGGTGACAGCTCTCTCTCCATCTCTGTGGGACTTTCTAGCTGAAACCTCTCCGGTGTGACAGCCTTCTAAGAAAACATTTTCTGGTTGCCTGGTCTGTGCCATGCAGCATGCTAGGTGCTGGGGCTGCAAAGAGGATCAAGACGTAGCCCCTGTGAAGGACTTTAAAAGGCCTAATACTTTTTTTTTTTAAGATTCAGCATATAAGCGACATCGTATGGTATTTGTCTTTCTCTGTCTGATTTACTTCACTCAGTATGACAATCTCTAGGTCCATCCATATGCTGCAAATGGCATTATTTCATTCTTTTCAGCGACTGAGTAATATTCCATTGTATATATGTACCACATCTTCTTTATCCATTCCTCTGTCGATGGGCATTTAGATTGTTTCCATGTCTTGGCTATTGTAAACAGTGCTGCAATGAACACTGGGGTGCATGTATCATTTCGGACCATCTTCTTCTCCAGATATAAGACTGGGAGTGGGATTGCAGGATCATACATGTGACTGGTGTGGCAGTGAGGTGGAGGGTGGTTGGTGTCAGCGAGGTAGAGTCTTGTCTTACTGCTTAGCTGTGTAACTTAAGCAAGCGACTTAACCTCTCCTAAGCCTTGGTTTTCCCATCTGTAAAATGGAGATGATTTTAGTAGCACCTGCCTCCTTGGGTCCAGATGAGGATTTAAGGAGATATGGTCTGCTCGCCATAACTACTTCCTATGCGGTTGGTCAAGAAGGGAGTAGGATCTGAGAATGCAGACGTCTTGTTGATTTATGTTTTGAAGGGATCAGGGGCAAGTTTTCTTAAAATTAAAGAGAAAGCCTTAGCAGCATATGAAGATCTTAACCAAAAAAGTTGAAAATCTACCCAAGTGCTTTTCGTTACTGCAAACAGTGACTGCCTTAGTGGCTTCCAGAACTGTGCCTGCCTGGCTCTGTGAAGCTATGGGGGAGCTGTGAGTGAGATGAAAAAGCTTGAAGACGCTTCTCTCTCTATGAAAACAATGGATGAATGATAAAGGCGACAGCCTGGATCTGATTTTTAATTTTGATGAAAATGGTCTCTATCAGAAGCGAATGCCCTCCGGGATCAACATCTCAAAAGAGAAAGCAGAAGCCTTTAAATGTGTCCTCTGAGATGCAGAGAAACGACCCCCAGGGAAGCCGGGTACAGATTCGCTGGGCTATAGTCCTCTCCTATGAATCTACCGTTTTGGAGCGCTCCAGTTACAAAGTTCCCGAGGTTCTGGAGTGGCCTCGCCAACCCTACTCCCATAAACCGTGCCATTTTCAATGCATGATTTTACAGAAGGTGGGGTTTCTAGGAACTCACATGTGACATTACAGTAGAAATACCCGTGTTGACACGTGACAGCTTAGCACAGTGTCCGGTACACGGTAAACACTCAGCAGACGTTAGCTGCTGTTATGTTTGCTGTGACCGCACTGACGATGACAGTGGTTAGAATTAATGTATGACAGTGGTAACACACAGTCAAATGAGGGGCAGGAGACCTTGGCTCTCATTCCAGGGTGGCCAGTGACCCCGAGGCTCTGGTTACCATTTCATGCAAGTCAGCAAGCACGGCAGGACGCCTGCTTCAACTTGAACTGAGTGAGACTTGGCCCTGGGGCAGGGATGGGGGGCTCGGCTGCCCCAGCTTCACTTTGCTGGTCTGTAAAATGAGGGCAGGGACTAGAGGACCCCCAGGACCCGCTGCTTCGATTCCCAGCGACCTCTCTTGACCCAGGCCCCGCTTCCTCAGGCTTCAGCATCAGGCCTTCTCAGCTGGCCCTTCTCCACGCACGTGGCCCTCTCGCTGCCTTTCACACTCTCATTGGCTTTTGTTTCCAAGATGCTCCCGGGACACGAGGCACAGATGTCTCCCGCCAACCCTGCCTCCACGTAGCCCTTGGAAGATGCTGTGGACGCCCAGCATTCACACAGCCCTTGCTGAAGTGCCAGGCCGGCGAGATGATGTATAGCGCGCAGGATGGACAGCGACGTTTTAATCACTCATGCGGACAGCGGGCAGCTGCCTAATGGAACTGTCGGTCTCAATGACAGCCGACGTCTGTAGCTTCAGACTCTCGGAGTGGATGATCGTGCCCCCCCCCTCGGGGTGCCTCCCGCGGAACTCCAAAATCAGGGCTCCCGGCACCCCAACACGCACCCAGAGAAAGCCACTGCTTTCCTCGAAAGGAGGAGTCTGGTAGGCTCGAATACTTCCCCTAACATTCCTGGCTCCCTCTGCACTCTCCAGCCCGCCCACTCCCTGCCCTCGTGACACCTCTGCAGGACGCACAGCGGTGCACACACCCTCCCCATTTTACAGATGAGGAAACTGAGGCTCAGACAGAAAGGACTCAGGCTCAAAGCACATCAGAGGCAGAACTGGATCTGGGTCTCCCTTATCCTGAAGGTCTGAGCTTGGTGACGTCCTCTTGCGGAGAAGAAGATGATGGTCAGAGAAAGGCAGCAAAAAGGACGGAACAGACAAGAGAGGGGAGGGCGGGGGAGGCAGAGGGAGGCACGGGAGGGCTTGAGGGTGGAAAAGGAGAAGCAGCAAGAGAGAAGGGACCACACGCTGTGTGTGGCAGGCCCCCTTGCCCACCCCTCCGACTCGTATCTGATCTCCACGTGTATGTGACACTCGTTTAGTCATCCAACAAACATTCATTGAGCACCTGCTATGTACCAG
The DNA here is from genome assembly GCF_963924675.1 of Phocoena phocoena. NCBI lineage: Eukaryota > Metazoa > Chordata > Mammalia > Artiodactyla > Phocoenidae > Phocoena > Phocoena phocoena. Next base: position 11,295,568 of record NC_089219.1, on the reverse strand, counting down.
ACACTGTTCTAGGCCAGGGATACTGCACTGAGTGGAACAGATAAATCCCCAGCCTCATGGAGCTGACGCTCGGGTGTGGGAGGCTGATGGGCAAACACACACAGGGCACATCTGTTGCTGGAACAACACTCCTTTCTGACTCCCACGCTGCACAGAAGCAGACGTACCAACTACCCTGTGAACCCGAGGCTCAGATTGGAATGTAGAGGTGGAGTCAAGAGAGCAGACTCTTCCCGGGCCTGGGACCCCTCTTCTTCGGCCTCAGAAGCCAAAAATCAGCTCCAACAAGTAAACCAAGATGGCTGTCGGCAGAACGAAGGCCCTGGTCAACATCCGTGTCTATGTCCACGGGCTTCAGCTGGAGCCAGCAGAGGGGGCCACAGCCACCTCCTGAGCTCGTGGCCGCCTGCCATGGATTGATAATGGCAACTTCAGAAGCCCTTGGCGGGCTGGGGCGGCTGGCACCATGATGTCTGTGAGATCAGTGTGTGGCATAAATCCGACAGCTCAAATTCTGGAATTGCATAAGCTTTTAAACAGATTGCCAGTGTATCTTTTCTTTTTATTGTGCTAGAAACCCAAACAAAAACAGCAATGATTTGTCCTTCAATAAACAAAGGCAGTAAAAGAAAGGGGGAAAAAATCACTGCCCACTTTACATTTCCTGAGCCTACTTCTTGCTATGATACAGAGCAGGTTATAAAAAGCCCACTTAGAGGGCGCTGTACGTTCCTGCTGCTGTACTAGTCAAGGAAGGCGCCAGAGAGGCCAGAGGGGCCACGCAGCTTATTTGCTGACAGGGGCCGTGGAGTCAGACACAAGTGGGTTTGGATGAGGGTCTGCTGCTTGCTGGCTGTGTGACTTTGAGTCAGTCACTTAACCTCTCTGAAGTGCAGTCACCTTCCTGTGCAGGAAGAATCAAGTTGATAAAGGTGGAATTGCTTAAGTTAGCACGTGGCACTTAGCTGGTGCTCAGTGAATCCAACAGTTATTATCATCGTGGTCGGAGTCACTGCCAGCAACAAAATGAGGGCGATAGCTCCTCAGCCCAGGCTTACTTGCAGGGTTGGGGTGATACTCACAGGAGATGGTAAATGGGCAAGAGTCTTATAAACTATAGTGCGCTATGCACATAGAAGGCATGATTATTACTAAGTCCAATGAAACGACTTTTGTTTTCTGTGTCAGCCTTGACCACTAACACCTAGATTCTCTGTGTGTGTGTGTGTGTATTTTATTTTTGGCATCTCATGGTCTGATGAAAACAACCAGTGACATTCTATTTCTCCCTTGACTTGTGTTTTTGTGTTCGTTCTGCCTCTGTCTGTGTGCACCTATTTCTCTCTTTCTCATATTTTCCCCCTCTCTCTTTTTTTTTTTTCTTCTCTTTCTTGGCCTGGGAACTCCTGGGCTACACTTAAGACCACTGGATCTCAAACTCGATTCCTTGAAACCATTCGATAATAAGAGGCTCCACAGTCAAATAAACGTGGGAAATGCTGAATTCAACAGACTTCTTTATTGCAAAGTTCTTGGCCATTTTGCTATGCCAGTACGTCCTGAGTCCACAAGACTGTAGAGTACAGCAATCCAGAAGCTTGTATGTCTATAGAACTTTCCTCCCCCATATTGGTTGTGGGACTGTGCCTTGCCTTCTTCCAAACACAGGGAGCGCCATTGACCTAGGGCCCTGCTGCTGCCTTTGCAAGGAGGCCACGCCTCCCCGGGGCTGCCCAGCCAGCGATGGAGCATAACAGATTCCAAAAGTCAGGCCCACTCCTGGGAGACAGGGGACTCCTTTGATGGCCAGCTTTGGCTTAAGAATTCCTGGACAGCTTTGCAAAACCTTTCTTAGGTGGCAGGGCAACCTAGGATACGTCCGTCCAATGCTTCTCTCTCCATCACATGGGGATGACAGCTCACCACCCTTCTCCAGCTCCCTCCATTTTCCCCCACACAGGCATTTCCCCTAATAGAATCCTTGCATGTTTAATCCCATCTTGGTGTTTGCTTCCTGGAGGACCTGGACTAAGACACACCTTGTGAACACTAGCACATTATCAGCATCCCAAGGAGTACAGGTTCACCACAGAGGACAAATTCAGAAACTATCAGCCCGCCCGTCAAGGACATTCAAGACTAAAGAAAGGAGTTGCTCCCTCCTTCTTTCCCTCTACCCACCCACCCATCCATCCATCCATTCATCCAGCCACCCATCCAACTATCCACCCAGCCACCTAGCCATCTATCCATCCACCCATCCATCTATCCATCCACCCATCCATCTATCCATCCACCCATCCATTTATCCATTCACCCACCCATCTATCCATCCACCCATCCATCTATCCACCCAGCCACCCAGCCATCTATCCATCCACCCATCCATTTATCCAAGCACGCACACATCCATCTGCTTATCCACTCTCCCAACCAAGCACTACGGTGGGATGTTGAACAAGTCACTGACTTCCCAAGTATGAAGCTGCCAGCTCCTCAGGCTGCCCTGAGTGGAAGCCAAGAAGAGACTGTGGAAGAGGCTCCATTTTCCCTGTTGGAAAGGGACTCTGTCATCTGAGTTGATTCCCATTCGGATGGAACAAAAATCTATCCTACAGCTGCTCACACTTTCTCCATTGAGAACAACTGCATTTAAATCTTGGCTCTGTGCCCACGGGGACGCCTATAAGACACACGTCTTATAGCACATGTTCAGCCAGGCTGACAGCCGAGGAAGGATGCTGATTTGTAAAGTGGAGTTGATAAAAGGTGAAGCCTCTTTTAGGAGTCACTGTCAACAATGGGAAAGGTGAGGAAGGGGATGAAAGTAACAGTTGCCAGGTACCTGCTCCATCCCAGGCCTTTCACTTGTAGCACATGATTTTACCCACCACAGTAACCTTTAGAGGAGGTCAGTTTAGTTATTACCCCCATTTTACAGATGAGAAGACTGAGTCTCAGAGACGCAAAGCAACCTGCCTGAAAGGTGAGTCTGGGAAAATACAGTGAGGGTGTGGGTGGGGCAGGGCTCCTAAACACGCCTAAAGCAGGCTCTGAGGCTGGGCCAGGGATGCTACAGATAGAAACAGGCTCAATCCAGATGAGATGTCAGAGGCTTGCTAGTGAGAGCTCAGAGCATACACTTCAGAAAAGGAAACTGGATCCAACTGTATGGGGAATATCGGGGAGGGAAGGGTGGGTGAAGGAGTCCCAAGAGTGTTACATTTTCACCCACCATCACAGGACATCAAGAGATACCATCTACTGTGGATAAGCCAAGAAACAGCAACGTACAAATTATCTCAAAATATGGAGATGAGGAGCAAAGGAAACAGCTACAGTGTAGGAAGGAGTTCGCTCTGGGAGCTGGAACAGGGAGGGAGAGGTGGGCGCGGGATTGGCATTTTTCATTATAAGCCTTTTAGTACGCTTTGATTTTTTAATTATGTGCATGTATTACTTTAATAAAAGTAAAAATTTTTTAAATGTAAGAAAAGCGCAAAGGAAAAAAAAGAAACCCATTGCGAATTGTACTGCTCCTCTGATTCTTCCATGTAACACGCCCCAGAATGATAGGACGGCATCAAGGCAAACAGATTTCACATGGAAATGAGGAACAGAGGGCTAATGTAAACAGATGGCAATTCCATTCAGCACAATAATGCCTTTTAGATATTAAAATTCTGGGGGGAATAGTTCACTAAATGATGCAGGACAATGAGGCATTCCTAGGGCTGCTACCTCACATGACAGGACAGAGTTGCCCTGGCCCAGACCTTCACTGCAGGGTGGGCTGCAGGCCAGACCCTCACTCCTCCCATTGTACTGCCTCAGTTAACTCACTGAAGTCTGCTCAGCCCTGCAGGTCTACCTCGTTCTAGAAATAAGAGACGATACCAGACCGATGGATACACTAGAAGAAAAAGAGAAAACACAGACTGGGCCATTCATTCATGCATTCGACAGAAGATGAAGAAGCATTAACTGTGTGCCCACAGGGTTTAAAGTGCTGGGTATAAAACAGTGAGCAAACAGACGAAAATTCCCCTTTCCTCTTGTCACTTACATTCTAGCCTGGGGTGAGGCAGAGGATAAAAAAGATAAATCAGTAAAAGATAAATGAGAGAGATGATGTTGAGCGCTACACAGAGAGAGAGGGCAGGGAGGGAGACAGGAAGCGCAGGGAGCTGGGGGACCATTAGGGAAGGACTCACTGGGAGGGGACATCTCAGCACAGCCTGAGGGAGGTCAGAGAGCCAGGCCTGCAGAAAGCTGGGGAAAGAGGAACGGCAAGGACAGAAAGAAGCCTGGAGGCCAGAGCACATCTGGCCTGTTACAGGATTGGCCAGGACCCTGGAGTGGCTGGAACAGGACAAGTAGGGGAGAGTGGAGGACAAGAGGTGATGCAGGTAACTGGCAGGCCCAATCCGCCACCGGGGAGGCCCTGTGGTCAGAGGTGAGCTGGCAAACGTTTAAAAGCTGACGTTACGATCCTCTCCCCCATGTGTGGCATCTGCTGATTTCTATAGTGACGTCACTGAAGGCAGAGTTGGGAAGCGATGGGAACGCCCAGCTCCAGCATCTAGAATCCAGCACCCCATTGCCTGTGCCTGGCCTTTGACCCTTTAATGCTGCAGTGATTTTAAAAAGGCTGCCCCCACCCCCAGGACTCTCCACTTAAATGCTTTGAACAAGGTAGGTCCCTTCCAGATTTCAAGCCTTGTGAATTGACACACAGCCCACGTATGGCTCCATTTCTAAGGGAACTACCTGTGACGGTCTGCACAGCTCC